>NC_091494.1:35479664-35631715 GCF_947461875.1 Haliaeetus albicilla
ACTGGCACCATAGCAGGACTGCAGGCCACCTCCTGCTCTAGGCAGTATAATCAGGACTCTGCATGCTCCAAGCTGTAAAAGACAGGACCTAAAAGGTGGGCCCCTCACCTCTGAGGCATTTCCACTACCTCCTCGTCGCTTCCTACCGGACACCCGGCTTCTTCTGATCCGCCTGAATGACTGACGGAGGGACTTCTTCAAGGATTTCACCCGAGACAGTGGGCCTTCTAAGGCTAATTGGTCGCTGGGATGCAGTGTACACCTGAAAGAGGGAGAGAGTAGGCATGTGGTCACTTTTCACTGGGTGGCAATCACTCTCAAGAGTCCAAGAGGACACACACAAATGTTGGAACATGCTTATATAATTCTTAGAGATCTTCGAGGACAGAGTCCAACGGGGTAGGGCTTCTTGCTACACTGACTGCTCTTGAGAAATCACTTATCACAACTTGCTTTGTTAGCAGTTCTAGGCCATCTTTAACAGAAGATTACCACAGACCTCCTGGAAAGAAGATACTTACTTGACAAAGACCAGTCGTTTTTGCTGGTGGTCAAAAAGCCCAAAACCATGACTGGTACCAAAGGCCACAAGCTTCCATTCAGAGTGAAGGGCCAATGAGGTGACCACAGCTGGTGGTTGACATTGGACAAGGACAAATGGCTGAAAACCAGCTTCAAATCGAACAGGTCCATCTCGAGTCTTTAATTTTTCGTGACCTTTCCATCGATAGCCCTCTTGGTCCTGCAGGAGATCTGCTTCAGCATGGTCTACAACATGTTCTGCATCTTCATCATTCAGTTCCATCACCAGTACCTGAAAGGAAGAGGACAAACCTTGCTACAGCTTTTACAATTCAAACAGTCCTCCAAGCTGCAGGCATTCTCAGTAGCTGCAAAACTACAGCATCTCTCAGGGCTGATAAACAGCATTAGATAAACTCTAAAAATACAGATTAGAGAAAGCAGAGAACCATGAAACAACATTTCCAGCAACTGGATTGATTTGCCAGTATAGAAATGAATATTTCCAATTTTAACACATCTCCTAGTTGCACTGTGACAACCTGCACTAAAAGCAAGGTTTATGATGACTGTTTGTATTTCAATACCTGTCCTGCTGTACCAGCTACAGCCAAGTATCCGCTGTATTTACACAGGTAGATCTTCTGGATCCCAAGTCTAGGATCATCACTGTAAGGGTCGAAGGTACCAACCTAGGAGAGAGAATACACAGCGGCTGGTCTTTGCACATGCATTAACTAGGACAAGAATCAAAACTCCTCGGTTTTCAGAAAGCTTGTACAACCAATAGCCATCTTACCTTGCGAAGTGGAGGCCATTCGTCCTCACCCAGGGGGTTCATATTGTCATTGGGATCAGCATCTGTGAGAAATACTCTCACTGTGCTTAGCTTATAAAGGAGATGTAAGCAGACACCAGATGCATCCCAAAACCGCACAGTGCCATCTTCATGCCTGTATGGGGGAAGGTTAGAGAAACACACATCATGCAGGAGAACAGCACATCCCCCAGATGAGGATGATAAAACAGAGGGGAAAAAACACGACCAAAGGTTAAACCACACTGTTTACGAAGCCCTGAGCTGTGGCAACTTTGAGCTTCAAAAGAAAAGTTTTGGGGGTTTTTTGTGGGTTTTGTTTTTGGTTTAGGTTGGGTTTTTTTAATGTAGTTTGTTCTCAATGATCTGACACCAGTGTACAACTTAAGATAACTCTGAAAAGCGCTGAAAAAAGAGCTTAGCATACAGAAGGAACAACTCATCCTGAAAAAAAATACTAATACTGGGAGGAAGGGAAAGAAATCAAGCTTTAATCTTAGTTCTCCAGGTGAAAATTGGCAACATTCTTTCAACGTAAGGGCAAGGACTTCTAACAACCTGCTGCATCAAGAATGAAGTCTGAAGAAGAGCCCACTGCAATTTTTAAAAGTGCTTGAAGAGAAAATGATACATTTTATGGGATGAGACAATCTCTTGCTAGCTACTTCCACCGCTTAGCTAGATCTGTTCATGCTGATCAAAGAAGACAGGAGTCCAAATTAACCTCTTTTTTGAGATTCAGAACAGTGTAAGGTAGGGGGAAAAAATGCTTCAAAACCTGCAAGATTAAGCTCCACTTTTACACTGTTCCCTTTGAACCAGTCAGGATTACTGCCTGCACTTCTAACACTGATGTTTGTGGCGGGGAATGGTAACACGTCAGAACTACAAATAAGCCAACTTTATAGGTTATCTGTGGACATTACAACCTATTTGCTCAGAAGTAACAGAATCAGTTAGCTTTACAAAGCTAGCAGCCCAGCTTTGAGACCTTGTAAAGTTGCAGCCTTCTCCCTTCAAGATGAGCAGACTTTAATCTCACGGGAATGCCTCAGTTCAAAAGGAAGAACAGAAACTGGAAAGCGCCCCTCGATTGTTATCAGTTAAGTACATACCCTGTTAGAAGCAAGTCCCTCTGTGGAGGATCTGGAGCTATGTTGGTGCCACCATCAATCGGCCACGGCTACAAATACATTAAGGGAAGACTGTGACTTCCTAGGCAGTGACAGTGTGAAGAGAATATGCAGTCAGCAGGAGAGCATGAACTTCAGTGCAAGTGGCAGTGAAACAGTCCATGCTGTTAGCTTTTGTTTGGATTAGATGTTCCTGTTCTGACACCAGCTGTGCTTTTTAGAAGATATTCTACACATTTCCTCAAGAAGCTGTGCTGAAAGCTTCATGCTTCTAAACGAGAAGTTTGTTACCACTGACAGCTGGGAACACTCAGACTTTCCTTCTAGCTTGTCAAAGCCTGAAAAAAATATCACATTTTAATCCCCCAGTGTGAGTAACTGTATTGGTGGTGCTCTGGGAAAAAGCCTTTCTTGACCTTATTAAGAGGCAGGACAACGTCTGTTGGGACTCATCCCTCCACAGGCAGTCACCAGCACAGACCACCCACATTCTGAGCAGTCATGCAGTTCTTAAATGCATGGGAACACATGTACATTTAAAGCTGCCATACCATACTTGAGTAGTGAATGTTCTGCTTGCTCCCAGCACTGATAATCCTCTCCCACAGTTTCAGTGGGATGTTGGAGACATGGTGCGAGCAGGTGATGGCTGAGCAATGGAGAGAAGCCAGGTATGGAGGATGGACTGCTGGCCAGCCTGCAGTTTTCAAGTCTATAACTACCAGCTCTTCTTCTGCCAGCACCACCATAGCAGAAGGGTCATCAAACTCTGCAGAAACAAGATTTGTTGAGGCTGACAAAAATGACCATCCAAGGTTAATAGAAACAAGCTTCCTGTAAGGTTTATTTGAAAACTGTTATCACAGAGGTCTACACAAACATTTCTGTTGGCAAAGCCTCTAAATGCTCCTGTGTAAACTGAGCCTATTGAGGCACTAATATTAATAGATTTCAGGATACTAACAGATTTACTGCAAGTTCATGTTTCTTTACAACCACACTCCTGGGACTATCAGAGAGACTTTTTATAGATTCCACTGCAGAATAAAAAATTTGTTAACAGCATAGATGGCTAAATAACACAAGTTCATATTCACCATTGTAACAGCTAATTAACAGCATGGGGTGGACAGACATGCATACACCCCAGCAGTGACCCATTTAGTACTGTGTTAGGACCACAGTCCATCTAGGCTAAGCTGCTTAAACAGAGTAATGCCTTGGGTTCTGCAGAATGCTTCTCTGCTTGAACTGACAAGTATTTACAATTCAGCTCTCTTATTTTTCATTTTCCCTGCTTCTCATATGTTGTGACACAGCCTCTGGACTTTCTTTTTTAAAGAGCATGTACATAATCTAATATATATTCATACATATATTAGACAAGATTACAAACAAACAAAAAAAATCTGTTAATGTAACTTTACAGATGACACCTGACACAAGAATTTAAGATTTTTCATTGTAACTGGAATTAAAGTGAAAAAATTTTAGTCTACAAGGACATTATCGCAGTAACATTCGCGAGACAGCCACAATAGCAATTGGTGGGGAAAACCAAAAACCACGAATCAGTTCACACCAATAATGATTAACACAGCTACAGAAACCTAAGTGAATGCATAGCTGTAATGCGTCACATTCCGGGGAGTGTGATAAACAGTAAGCCATAAGCAAACTAGCAGCTTTTCACTGACCTTCCCTTCTAACCTATACTTTCACTTCCCTTCTTTAGTTGTTTGATTACCTGGAATATACTTGCAAGGTGGCACGTCTATAAGCAAGCACATACCAATGCTGTTCACTCAGCAAAATTAACTTCAAGTAATTAGTACGTGGCACCACTCTAGTTAGACACCCCAAGTTTCAGTTCTGACTAGTCACAGCCATAACACGCCACTAATCAGTTCAGTGTCTTCATGAAATGTTTTCTACTCAGTTTTACTTTGCTTTCCTATGTGCCATCATTTGCAGTTGCCTACAGGACTTCTGAATAGAACAAATAATATCATACCTGTACTACATTATGCATGATCAGCCCTGCACTCTGACTGCTGCTGCCAAGATTAACCAAATATACTGTTTTAACAATAATTTTTTTCCTGCAAAGGCACACATCTGAGTTCATTGCTTATGGCAAGAATTTATTTTAAGTTGCTGAAGTAGCAAACATACTAGAATTTGTCATGACTGCCATACACTCATCCACCTGCTAATTTAAAAAAGGAAAACAGGAAGGGCTAGCCTTTTAAAAATTGTTTCCACAGCATATTCAGGGTAGTGGAAAGTCACCAGCTACCACCATGCTGCAATGCCTAAGCTTTGTGCTTATTAAATTAAGTGGCTTTGGTATACAATTAATACCTTCGTATCGCCATTGCAGGGAAGACTGCTTAAGGGCAAACAAGGCAAGCTACGTAGATCCACTAAGCTTAGGCAATCAGCCACAAGGAAGCTTGTCAACCACAGAAACCTCATTTTATTGTAAAAAAGCTTCCTCATCTAAGTGCAACAGCTTCAGCTTCCAGCAGCAGCTCCTGTCTGTAAGTTGTGTTAGCCAGATAATTCGATCCTTGGGAAGTATAAATATAAAGCCTGTTAAGTTTGGTTACTTCATCCTAAAGGACTTCTAATCACATCCAGGAATTGAACTTTAAGTAGTCAATCTCTTACCTAAAAAACCTCAAGATTTCTTTCATCTTTAAGAGTTTTGTTCCATCATCTAGAATCTCAGCTCTGACAACTTCATAGAAAGTAAAAGGGTCTAGTTTCTTTAATGATAAAAGCTAGACAGTACCTCAAGTTTAATGGCATTGTTAAGCTTGAAAATTTAGACCTATAGGTTCTGCACATTTGGAAGATGCTTATAAAAGGCAGTGTTGTGTGGGGAAATCTATAACAACAAACATCTACAGGCACTTCATCTCAGTTACACTCTGAGATACATACAGTTAAATTCTGCCTACTTTACTGCTTTTTCAGTGACTAGAGAGGGTCTCTTAAGGTCCAGGGAGAGAGGCGGGGGAATCCAAAAGCTGGGGTTTTATGCCTACTTTCCTAAGACAGTCCTTGCTTGGATCTGTGGTCTGCTTTGTACAATAGGCCAGAGGGAGCCAACCTGCATCTACATATTTGAATGCCCATGCCTGCACAGTGTGCAGCTGGGAACTATCACCACCACCACTGGCAGTATACAAGACAAATAGGTTTGGAAACTAGTCTAGCAGGCAAACCAGAAACTAGAAAGTCTGAGAAGATTCAGCAACAGAAGATCTGCCTACAAGCTTCTAAAAAGCATCTAGACTTCTGCGATTTGGTCTGATCCAAATTCCAATACTGCACATTTGTGGAGCCTGAAATAGCATTTTATACTCAGTTACTTCAAGTTAACCAGAAGCAAGAATTACTCCAGCATTAGACAAACAGTTCTTCTGGAAAATCCTTTACAATTCCATGAAAAGAAACATTACAGCTACTGTGCAAGTAAGGGCAACAAAGTTCTTCAACAGAAGCAAGGATCTGACAAGCTGTAAGGAAGCTGTGGAATGAGTGCTATTCAGTTTTAGAATTGTTTACATTCATGTTAACCAATAGTAAGTAAATTAAGTTCTTTACATACTGACCCTTGGTTCTATGTCACCCTTTGCTGATTTATTACCCAGAGCCCTAGTCATAAATCCAGGTAGTAATTAAAAGAAACAGTGTCTCAGTGGGAGTAAATTCTGTTTTTAATTATTGCCTCCTTTGAAGTGCTATTTCCAAACAACAATATTCAGATCCTCATTTCACGACCTGGTTGTGTCCACTGTCCAGCTTACACAGACATGAGCCTAAGAGATCTTTTCTCATTAATGGAGTAGCTTAATTTTTTTGAGGAATGTATGGCATTTGTAACCAGCCCATTCTTTATACCACTATTTTACACTTCACTTTTAATTGGCAAATCTCTTTTATGGTTGGATTCAATCTCAAGGGTCTTTTCCAACCTAAACGATTCTATGATCCTCTGTTAAAAGTCTCAGAAAATCCCAAAACAACTGACCTACTTATCACATTTCATATGCTATTTATACCAGGCAGATTTCCACATGTGTACACAGCTATTCTAATTCCCCAGTAATGCCCTTTCATCACATACCTGCAGTAGGCTCTGAACTGAAGATTATAAAGAAGTCTATCACCCGTGATGTGAAGTCAAAGGCTATTTGCTGACTGCCATGGACAACTGAGATACTGTGCCGGTCACCATAGCTAGCCCGGGGCATCCCTCCTTGGAATATAATATAAGGAAGCCTTAAGAGAAAGAGAGTTAGAGTGTTGTATGATGAAATGAGGAGTAAAGAAAACTTCAAAGACATGAGGCAAGTCAAACTTTCACAAGAAATTCTTACAACGTTACTCTAAAGGGCTCTTACGATATTGCGCACTGCACCTTTTAAAATGCCTTTGAACAGGTGAGAGTGAAGGAATACACCACGAACTTACCCATTTTTTGTTGTCTGCCAGTAGATCTTGGAGACGGCCTTGCAAGGAAACGGACCTAAGAGAACAGGAGTTATTTGCCATATTTCAAGAACTGCATCTTTACATTAAGAAGTTCTTTACTCTGCTTCAGCTAGGTCACCTCAGCCTCCAAGTCAAGGGGAGCCACCTGAATTAGTAGGCACCACCACCACCTCCCCAGAGCAAGCCACATCAGACAAGTCTTCTGGGACACACTGACCACAGTACTCCTCAGCAAAACAAGGTTTAGGCTCAGGGGAAGTTTTGAACCACGTTGCTGACGGCTAATAGGGAGTGGAAGTGCTGTTGTAGAAGGTGATTAACTAGAAAGGATTGTTAAAAACACAAGCATTCCTGAAACTAATGTAAAGGTGATAGAGCTTTAGAAGTGTCTATATGCTTGAAAGATGAGGTCATCCCCATTTGATGGGCTTCAGCAAATCAGAGGCATCATTTCATCACTGCTCAGGTCAACAAAAAGTACACATAGCTCACTATTAATTACAGAAGATCCAAGCAACTCCTGCTGAACAGGACACTTGAACTGAAGAGCTGAATCACCAACACCTTTCTTCATAAGAGACACTAATTTCTTTGACACATTTGCTCTCCATGCTCAGAACAAACCTCAACATTATAAAGGAGTTTAAAATCCAAGAAAAAAACTGGACTGAAATCCCTAAGTCTAGGCTCACAACCCATTCAAAAAGCAGCTCTGCATTTTGCCATTAGGATTAAACACTGGGGAGAACATGACTTAAATATCCCATAAAAGCTCAAAATGAGTTTTCGTTTAGACAAATAGGCAACAATTAAACCTCACTTACTGACCATAAGGCACAAAGTTTTCCAGAGGCTCAGGATGCCTGTTGTCACTGGATACTGGCCACTGGGTGTAACTTCCATCATAGTGACAACTAATGAATTTACTGCCATCCCTCTGCCAGTAGAGGTTCTCCAGTTGCTGAAGAGGAAGACACACAATGACTGCTCTCCAGAGAGCTGTTAACCCCCACAAAACCAATGCATTCTTACTAAAAAAGAAGCTGTGTCAGGCTGTCCCTGCACCTACTTGTCTTCAGAGTGCTCTGAGAGGAGAAAGCCCTTCCTCCCCTGCTGAACTGACTTTGGATTGAATTAATACCTGGCTGCCCAGGAAATGGTGTGTCACTTTGTTATTCTGTAGGTCCCAGAGGACAATCAAGCCCCTGCTGTACCCAATCAGGATCTGGTCAGGGTTCTTAGGATGCTCCTGAAGGGCTTCCACCAATTCACATGATCGCCTGTTACAGTAATCTTCCGGTGCCCTGGAGAATAGAAAACCAAGAAAAGTTTATTCCAGGTACAATCCAATAGGACTGTAATAACAGTTAAGGTATAAGAATGAGAAATTAAGCAACAAAAAGTTCAAACAGATGAGAATAAGTATGATCTTTTCACAAATCCTTCAAGCAGCAGAAAAGTCTTATGTAATACATCACACCACACAGGCCTGCCACATGAACATGCACCCCGTCCCCTTTTCTTCAGGGAAAACCCAAGGTTTACAATGAATTCCAGGACTGGATCCCAAGAGTGTAAAGACAGTCTGAATCACCCCCGCCCCATTCTCCTGTGACCCCTTACAGAATAAAGGTAACATGAAAATGTCAGTAGGAAGCAACAACAACATGAAGTAGGACAGTTTTCAGCAGCACTTGAATCTCCAGAGTGACGAAATCTTCATTTGGACAAAACAGCATCCAAAGTTCTGCCAATGGTCAAAAAATAAATGGGTAATTACAGCTAAGCACAACATTTTTCTGCAAAAGTAAACACAATGGACAGGGCACAAGGTTTGCAGATTTACTCCAAGTGTCTCCTGTTATAGTTTTGCCTATATGCTATACCTCCACCATGACAGTACTGGCTTGACCAGGACAGAAACTGTTACTTAACACATACCAGGGCCAAAAGTTACTTTCACAGGAGTCATGCAGATTTGGACAATGCTTAACACAACAGTGAGGCCCCAGCACATAATCTAGGGTGACATTTTAACAAAGGATATGTCTGCTAATGGGATTCCACCTCTACACAGCAGTGCCTGTTTGCTCACTCACCGCTGCAGCACAGCCTCAGAGGTTATGGTCCTGTCCTCTAGCACTCTGAATGATGGAAGCTCCACTACAAAGATGTTGCCGCTCTCTGTGCCAAGATACAGGACTTCCCGTGAGGAATGGGGAAGGACAGCTGTTACCTGTGTGGCACTTGGCGGAGACCTGGGGATGCAAAGAGACTCTCATCAACCGCATGCAAGAAGGTTATTGTTACCAAACTTGAGAAAGGTAACAACTCAACAGGAACATTTACAAGGGTCATTCATTTTATAGGTAGAGATTTTGAGCCAGGCATTATTTTCCTGAAGCAGGAAAACACTAGCTTTAAGGTAAATTATGTCAAAAGACTTCTGACAAGCATGTGGGCAAAGACCCAGATGCCTTTTTACAGAAGCCTCTTTTATTAAGTGTCCCCAAAGGGGCTAAAAATAGCTCACCCAAAACCAGCAAGACCAAGTGAAACTAAAGCCATAGCAGTATTTTAAACTCTGACTTGAGGGATGCTTAGATTTACTTAACCTTAAGATTTACAGCTCCTGTACACACAGAAGTGGATGCACAATATTAAAAAAAAAAGGTGTCACCCTTTACATTGGTACAACACTCTTAAAAGGTGGTCTTCCAGGCCCTAGCCAACTCCTGTTTGGTTTCCATGATGCCCCTTTCATGGATTCACAGGAGTGAGAGTCTAAGAACAGGACAAGCTCTAGCTAGAACAATAGCAGAATTTTCTTGCTTGTTTATCCTCAAGACTAGCTCAAAAACACTCTTGTGGATTACCCAGGTGGCCCTTTCAATGTGAAGCGGTGCTCCTCCCGCAGCTCAGATGCTCCACTGTGCTGCTTCAGGCTCCAGAGATGCAAGCTGTTATCATCTAGCAGTGTCACCAGCTGGCACTACAAAACCACACAATATGCTTTTTTTCAGAATCACAATTTTAAATATAACACAGTAAATCTAGCAATAAAGTTGCTGCTGTTCATAATTCTCTGCTAAAACAGGACTGAGGAGCCAGCCACAGTTCTTTACAGTGGTGGGTATATACTGCAACAATGCTGTTAGCTAACAGTGAGGTATTTGGGGGTTGCGGGGAGACAAGAAGTAGCCTAAAGGCTGAAAACCCTCTTACATAGGACAAAGGCACATGTTATCACTGAGGGGGATGACAAGGACTTAGGCTTTTGAAAAAGATCAGCCTATGCTGTAAAGCTCAGCCAGGCAGCTGCAGGCTGTTAGCTCACCACCTTCTCGCTCAGCATGGTTTGCTGCAACACACCCCAGCTTTGGGTGGGGCTGATACAGTCTACTACACCACACTCCTTGCATTCTTCATGTCCAACCTCATTCTGGAGGGTTGTGTCAGAGTCCTTTTATGAGCCCAGCCCTGCTGGCTGTATGTTCAAATTGAAGCATTTTACCTGCTGAAGCCACACCTGGTGCAACACTCCCCATGGGAGTTTCAGCTTATACCACTAGTTAAGCAAACAGACACCCAAAACTGCCTCAAGAATTAAATCCCTCTCATAAAGAGGCCACTCGTGTTATACCAGGGGCATCAGGCAACAAAGTATGTGGCCAAGTCACCAGTCTGCCAGTCAAGGGAAGGGAAAGTGGTTAGACAGCCACCAGACATTTGGAAAATTCTGCCTTCCTATTTTTAGTTTATGGCAATAACTGTTCAGCAATCCCCAGGAGCAAGATTCAATACCCCAAAACACAAAGGCAAGAAGCTTAACAGCAGGCAAGGTTAGCAGTATTGTTTTAAACTCCTGAAAATAATTAAATCAGTTCAGCAGCAGCTACCATTCTAGCTGTTCAGCAGAAGAAAGACGACCTACTCCTACTGAAAGGATAGGGGGCTGCAAAAGGAAAAGGAAGTTCTTGCTCCTGCAGCAGATTGCCTGAACTATTCTGGCCTTGTTACCATTCCCAATATGTTGCTTGAGATAAATGACTAACAGTTACAAATAATAAAGCTACTCTTAAGATTTACCAAGCATCTCCACAGCAACAAGTGCTGCTGAGAGCACAAAATACACTGGAATAAGCATTCCCAACCAAGCAGCATTTGAATGTACTCGCTAATAGGAGCCCACTCGCCTGGAACAAACTCAACACCTGTTTAAGAGAGGTCTACATAAGTCGCAGAGGTACTGAAAATACACTTACCTGATCAGGTATAAAGTGAATCTGCATTACAGTATTGTTTTCTTCATGTAAACCCATGAACTCCACCCCAGGAGCACCATATCTGAAAAGTTTGTTGAGGATCTACAGTATTTAAGATGACCCACAGCTACAATTAATTGCTAAGAAGCTTGCTAGCAAGCAAGATGAAAAGAGATTAGTTCGAAACCATGTTTTACTCGTAGTGATCTGGACTGAAAAGTACCAGTGCAAATTTACTTTGATTTTATATGCTTGTGGCAGGTTACACACATTACAGGAGAACGTGGAAGTTTACTTCATCCTTTGAGCATATGCAGAAGAGGTGCCTGGACCCTGTTTTTTCTCAGAGATGTTTAGTGGTTTCCCAGACACTACAATCCTGCTTAACTAATTTGTTACCAAGAGACAGATGGCTACCACCCGCATGTGGAGTCCAGCCTCTGAACACAAACAACACCAGGAATGAATGATTAAGCAGGCAGAGAGCACACCAACTTTTCCTTTCTGGGCTGATATGCCTGTTTTACAGTTTGCCTAGCTAGTACTGTGCCATGGGAATCACCTCAGTGCCTTATGTATACACAAAAATCAGACTGGATATCATTAACTTGAAAAAAGCCACCACCTTCAATGGTCAGGTCTTTAATGCCTGGATGGTCAAAAACTCGGGAAGCTGAAAGCATTTCTGACTTCAGTTTTAACCTCTGAAATAGAATTGCTTAAAAAAAAAAAAAGGAACCCTGCCCCAAATATTTAAACAACCCTGGAATTTACAACATGACAGATTGCTAGCTTAAGTCAGATCTAGTCTGACCTTCTGCATAGCAAGAGCGAAGAGTCTTGTCTAATATCTGCATCAGCTCAGCTTCTGTTTGAGCTGTAGTTCAGCTCTTGGCAAGATAAACTCATTCAGATCAGACCGACATCACTTCAAACCTAGGCAAACTGTTCCAATAACCCTTGCTTGCAAATTTATACTTAGCCTAATGTTTCAAAGTTGTACATTCTGATGTGGTAAGAGAAATCTAGCCAAAGTTGTTCAAAAGAATACAGTTTGATGGCTCCCGATCGCGTTCCAATGGCCATAAGGCGGAGAAATGGGCTATAGCCCAGTGCACTGGGTTGATGGGGAAATCCATGTTCCACAGTCTGGTAGAGAGAAAGAAAAATCATCATCAACAGCATGTTTCATGGGCATTGTTGTATACAGATAAAAAAAAGAAGTTAAATATGGCATGGCAGTCTGAAATACAGCACTTAACAGCAGCTTTTTCTGTTGAAAAGTGTTCAAACATGGGTTAGATTTACTGAACAATAGCCTAAGGATTAATCTATTCCAAGAATCCCTGGCTCTGCAGCCAGGATATGCAGAAGTATAACAGAAATATTCTGAAAACAGTAAGCCAAGCAGCAATTTACATTAAGATTATAAATAACTCTGCATAAGCACAGCTTACTCAGTCACCACAATACACTCCATCATTCCACATCAACTTTACTTCTGTAAACCAACTGCTCAGCACAATTTCAAAGCCTGACACAAATACTGCATATTGTACGGTCAGCTTTATCTGCCAAATTCCACACAGGTCACCCTTCACAACCTCCTCTTGTTGACTGACATCAAGAAATAGTGCTATGAAGAACTACTGAGTGAACATCAGTGCTCATCGAGAAAACTAAACAGATTTCCTATGGAGCAGTCAGGAAAACTAATGTAACTGGTATCCATTTTCCAGAAGTAGCACAAGGAACACTGGAATTTAATGAGAACAGGAGCCTGCTAGGTGACCTCAGACTAATTCAAAGCCATCTGGTAATAAAAAGATGTCAGTCACTATCATAGGGAGCACTATGTTGCTTGGCCTTAGTGGCTTCCCTGAAGTACAATTTACACTGCACAAAGAGGAAAATCTGGAGCATGTTGTACACGGCACACTTAGCATGGCTGATGCATTTACACACTATGGAATAATATTCTGCCATACTTACAGGATGCAACCGAGCTGCTTGTAAAATAGCTCAGTCAAGCTTTCAGAAGTGCTAATGTACAGCTATTATCATTGTTTAGACAAAACAAGTATGCATGAGTGTTCAACAACATATAGCCATGTAAAGAGGGATTTGTGTGCCCAAAGATTAATAGGGCTACTTCCTGGAAAACATCCTTATCCTTGCAGTCCCAGCTTCTGGAAAGTATGTTTTTCTAAGGCAAGCTGGTCAGTTACAGAATAGGAATTTGTTACAAAACAGCATGAGGACCACTCGCAAAAAAAAATACTTGCACCTCACTCCCATCCTCGCTCCATCACATCTTTGAGACAGAGCTACCACATCACTTGGCTTTATGGTTTATTCAAACTAAAAGTAACACCTGGACTTTATTTCCTGCATAGTGATTTCCCAACTTAACCCCTTGCAGTAGAATCAAATAGAGCCAGTTTTGTTTCTGCTGTCATGCCATTAGCCTGAGGTGCTCCCAGCTGCTACAAAGTAGTTTAATGTCCTTCTACTGTTCCTGGTCAAAGACACAGGCATAGGAGGATATGGCTGACCCTATAGTATGCCAGATTGCTTCAGTTTTAGCCCTTTGATCACAATTAATAAATTGTAAAAATAGACTTCCTTCCTCTAAATCATCAGTTACCCCAGTCTGAGGTCCTATTAGGGGAAGATGAGACATTTTAGAAGATATAAAATTGTAAATATTGGAGCATTTCCCAAGTTTCTGTTTGCCAACTCATAAGACTGGGCAAAGGAGTAGTTACTAATTTTTAACCTTTTATATGTAGTAAATTAAAGATTAGTACTACTGGCTCCAAGACCACTGAGTTTACTTCCCTTTATGATAACTTAATCTCCAGCCTTACCTATTTATATCTTAAGAAGGTAATTTAAGTTTGTATTATTAAAAATAAATTTAGAGAAGTCAATCTTTTTAATGTCACCCTTGAAGTAGTTGCTAACCAACCTTTGCTTAGCTACACATATAAAATTTCCTAGAGGAGACTGTATGAAATTAGGAACTTATCTATGGACTCAGAATTGAAACAGGGCAGTTTTCTAATCCAGCACAAGCAAAGAGGATTTTCTCTGTACCATGATAGCTACTCAGACAACACAGAAAAGCTTCCTAGTTGTCCAAGCTGTGGGAGTATGAAGCTATGGCATACAATTCTGGGAAGAAGATTCAAGGTAACATGTTATCTTAACAACAAATTAGACATTTAATTGAATCAGGTGTAACATGGGCATTCCATGCCCACTCTCCATTCCACTCTCCCCCAAAACAGAGTGAGGAACTTATTAGGGAGACACCAGTGTAATTCCATTGTTAGTTTTAGTTTCAACTTGTTCACAGTTGCTGCACTGTCATGTCATCAGCACAAATAGGTGTCATTTTCAATGAAACATCAATTAGAAACTGTTTATTCTGAGATTTCTTCCAGCCCAGAAGATAAGGCTCTATCCATAATTCTCATAATAGAAAACCATGACTGATAAAATACTGTACTGCCTGTTAGGAAGCTGTCAATACTAGCCTTAATATTGGCCTAATTATATCTTGGCTTTGATGCGTTAATTTGTAAACACATTAGACAAGTCAATAAAAGCTTTAATTTTCAAGTATGAGACCTATGACCTGCATAACCGAGTGTGTACCATTCGGTAATAATAATAGGTGGGTAGTTTTTTCTCAAAGTCTTCCTTCAAGAGAAAATTTGAAGTACCTCCCCATCCCATAGACAAATTTGCAAAAGCTATAGTATCTATTACATCCAGGAGTAAACTGTTAGTAATAGCAGGCCACTGCAGAAAATAGTACCACATGCAGAAGCACAAGAAGAGAGTATCAGCAACAACCACAGCATGTTACACAACTGCCTATCAGTAAATGCACTAATGGTTTCTGATAGCTTTGAATCTTCAACCAAGACACCCACAAGACATAACAAAGATAACTCTCCCTCCTATGTCATTCGTTTCCACAGCCAGGCAAGAAAGGCATCAGGGTGGCTTTTTGGCTGCATTTGACACCACTAGGGCCAGGCATTCGCATTCACTATACTGATTACCCAGATCTTTTTCTTGTACTTATTTACACCCAGTTAAATCACATCAAGTCAGCTTTTCGGCTGGCCTCCTTTCCTCCCCTCTCTCAGGCAGCTTTCATCAGCCAATCCTTTCACCTGCTCAGCAGGTAAACCCAGCAAGGGGGAGTGAGGGGGGGCAGAAGGCAGGAGAGGTTACAATGGAGCCTTTCAGCAGAGCTGAAATAAGAAACCAGAGTGCCCACAATGTGCCCTCCTTCTCAAAAGGGCCTTTGTTTCTTTGAGGAAAGGTAGGAGCTTTCGTTTTCATTTTCCTCAGACCACAGATTTGTCAGACTCGGTAAAAGTAAGCCTGGTGTCAGCAGCATTAACTAACAGAAATGCTTCATATCAGTCATATTTACTGCAGGAAAAATGCGGCCAAACTTAACAGTTGTTCTCAGCCCACACTAAAGCTGTGCAGGTGAAATTCAACGCTGCCTTCCTTCTTTCATTTCTCTCCACTTCTCCTCTCAGATTGTTTTATGACAAAGCAGAGACAAACCCAACTACAGGCAATACAAACCCTGTACCTCTGTTAATATGTCTTTTGAAAAAACAATGAAGACTGTATGTGTTAGATCTCCTTTGCATAGACACTAATTCAGTTTTAAGGTAAGCTAAGCTATCCATCACACCCATTAGCAAAGGGTTAGGAAGACTGAAAAGAGGGGAAAAAACACAAAACCATAAATTAAATGCAATGTTCCCAGTTTGGTAACATTCAGCTGTAAGACAGGCTGGTTCACCTGTGTGTTACCCATCATCTAGTCTGACAATGCCAGCCTGAACATGTTTGTTCTGCAGGGCTTGGACTGAGCCAAAGGCATCCAAATACTACTTCCAAAAGCAGGATAAACTTAAAGAAGGAGACTGCCAAGTCCACATACCTTATCCTTCATTCTATCCACTGAGCTAAAAACAGATTCTTGCAACAGGTACACACAAGTATGGGAAGTTCTTACTCATACAGAGAAACAGATACGCAAAGCTAAGTGACTAGCAGAATTTAGAAGGGTGTTTTTTGAAACAAACACAAGTTTGAGGACAGTTTGAAGAGCTAGTCCAGTGGTCAATCAGTCCTTTAAAACCATCTGGACCACCTCTTCCCTGGAACAGAAATGCAAGAGGGAAACAGTAAAAAGATCACATCCTATTTATACTTGAGGGAATAAACAAACAAACAAAAAAATCCATCACCACCGAAGTCCATTACTAGGTCAGCATGGCCAAATACATTCCACTATATTAACACTAAACTTGTGTGGTATCATGCATTCATATTCAACTTCAGTGTAAACAATAAAATGAGGGCAGGAATCCCCAGCACTTTTCAGGTACAGACCTTCCATTTAGTCACTACCAGCATCACACACCGAAGAGGTGCAAATACACCATGCAGTTTCTCTGATCAGCAACTTTATAGTCCCACAAAATATTTCCCAAGCAGGTTCTTAACGAGAAGTGTTTCAAAGACCTCAAATAGCAAGTGTTTAAAAACTTGCTTGCCAGCACTAATGTGCTTGCTTTACTAGCACATTAGACAAGGACAGTCTTGGCACAGAAAGTACTATGTTTCTTGGCTCCTAAAAGCCACAAACTTCAACAGGTCAGAATTAAGGTCTGACTTTCCCAGATCTTCCCAGTCTACCTAGCTGTGAGTAGATGTTTATTGTAATAAAGGGTAGAGGCTTTCAAATGATCCATTATCTCCAGAAATACTGGAATGGGACACACAAGACTTGGAAAAAAAAACCCTTCATGCAAGAAAAAAGTATAATGTAAAAGACTCTGGTATAATGTAATGGTATAATATTCATTCCCTTTCCGATTCTTGTTAGAAAAGAACGAGTTACTGTGGCTTAAAAGCACAAATGCATTTTGCAAGGTCTTTAATTACCAAGTTGTTAATGACAGTAAACCATTAGGAAGTGTCCAAAGTAGTCGCCTCCCTAGAAATAAGATGCAATATTTACCTTCAGGACTGAATCAAATGGAGTCACAAATCCTGATGTCAACTTCTAATGTATTTGGAAGTTTCCTTCTGCTGCAAAACCTAGTTCTTTCAACCCTGTTTTGCATCATCCAAATTAGTCTGTCTCTGGCAGGTACAGTTTAGCGAAACATTCTCATAAGAGAAAGGCATATTCAAGGAACAGACATCCCTAAAATAGTAAAGCTTTTTCCAAGGTATATACAATTTTATATGCTTTTAAACAATTCTGACCCATCCCTGGGATGTCTTTTCTGAAGCTGACATTGCATTCAGCTAAATGCAAGCAACTCAATGCTGGTCTTCACTTACTGAAATTTTTACTGCATCTGCACTAGCATTTCCTCATGGTAGCAAGCAGAAAACAGGCCTGAAGCACTGCTGAGTTCCTTTTGTCTCCCCAATGGGAGAGACGTATGCATGGAAATGGTGTGGTTTAGTACCAAATCACATTAAATCATTCATCTCAAATATCCCAAGTTCCACTTTAAGTATATATCTACACTAGAATTGAATGAATCAAGGAGTTTGTTTCCTAGGCTGACTTCATTTATCCATTATACTTTTCAGCAAAATTCCATTTAAACCTTGGAAATACAAAACATGCAAATATATTTCTGATACCCAATGAAGGTGTAAGTAGCCATTAGCCTAGCAATTAATTAATACTAGGCGTTTAAAAAGATGAAAGCACTATGTTCCTGGGCAGTGCTCAAAAGAAAAATGCCCAGCATTGGTAGATAGCACAGCCATTGCCGTTTCCTCTTCAGAGGGAAGGAAAAAAACTAGATACAGATTCAGACTAAGATAATAGCAAATTCATTATTTATGGCCATTGTGCTGCCTAGGTGCTACTGAATTTCTATCACAGACTTCTTAATTCACATTTAAAAACAGAGGTATACTTACAAAACCAAAGTATAATCATGGACAAAGAACTCTGGCTTCAGCAGCATCACAGGCTGTGGCTTATGCATATCTTTAGAAAAATGTTTATTTTCATAGCAGTACTGTGAAGACTACTTATAACATAAGTAGTCACAGCACATAGCAGGAAAAACTACAGAACACTCAGAGTATATAAAAGCTGCTGAAAGAAGAGATCTTTGCAGCAAGTGCCACTCAATAGCATGGCAATATCTTTTTTCTTAAAAATGAAAGCCAGAGTTGAGAACATGCTCATGAGCTTAAAGAAAACTAGTCAGGGAAAAAGGACAGAATTGAGAAAGAGAACAAACCATCTCTCCTAAATTTAACTTTTCCACCCACATTCAAGTAGTTTTTCCTTTCCTTTACACTGCACAGTGGCTCAGGATAGATTTGCCTTGCACACATATGCCTTGAAACTTGAGGAAAGCACTGTACCTTGTTAAACTGGAAAAGGTCACGTTTAAGCCTCTCTCTCACTGGATCATGTCCGGGTCTTAAGAACCTTCTCATCTTCCTTGCTGTAGTATCTTGGCACCAAAAATCCTAACAAAAAAACCCAAACAAAGCCATATAAATGGAAGCACCCTGAGAAGAGAAGCAAGCAGAAGTAGGTTATTTATTTTGGTTTAGCAGGTAACACAAATTAGCCAGAGCAGAATGAGACAATATAGCTATCGAGTAACTAAAACCTGATACCACCACAGAGTGGCATCTCTGGTGCAGGACTTACACAATACCATTTTCACATTGCTAAAGCAAACCAGTACAGATAAGCCAAGAGGATTTTAGAAGTGTTTTCACACTTGGCCATTTTGTGATCACTTCAGTTGACCTTATCCAAAGAAGCAGCAAGCAAAACTGCAGCATTGGTGTAAACATTTAGACAAACCCAATCTAAAGGCTAACTCCCAGGCTCACAGGCATTATTGACTAGTATCAGTTTTCACCCCAGGTAACCCTCCAGCTATTGAGCTAGAAAGAGAAAGAATCACATTTTGAGCTCCCTCCATGGGTACAGCAGAAAGGATGCTGTGCTGCCTGCAGGGTAGGTGCATTAATTATTAACTTGCTTTTGTAAAATATCAAGCCTAACTCCCTGCTCAAGGTGGGGGTAGGGGAAGGAAATCTTGCACCTGCAGTTCAACGTGCAGCTAGAAGCACAAGCCTTTCAATATATCTCGCTGCCTTGTCTCTCACAGCACCAGGAGGATCCGAGCAGGACTATTAGACCCGATTTGCAACCTAGCAATCACACTGTGGATACCAGGCTACAGCCTCATATTTCATACAGCTCAAGAGATTCTGTCACATCTCCCCTCTGCAGAGGTGCTAAGTGACACGTAAAACTCTGCCAAGTCAAGAACAAAGGTTTGAATCGCATCCTGACAATTTACCTTGGCATAAGTGCTCCTCCCTGCCCTGGCCATCTTTCACAAGCTCCAGTTTCCAGTGTACAGACAGCTCAGCTGCTCATGAAGCAGCTACTGGACACTCCAGTCAGTATTTTAATTTGTTAGACAGGAAATTATAGCAATATACCAGCTACTCTGTACAGAACAGACATGCACAGTGGGAGCCAGAACGTCTGAGGTGCAATGAAGAATCAGTGTAGATATTCCATAGTAACCCATCAGCAGAAGAGGTACATAACACACATACAGCAAGGTGGGGAGCAGAGGGGAGAAGGCTAGTGTCACAAGGGAAAGAGAGGCACCAGAAGCACTGTCAAGTGAACAGAGGGCCTTGGGCCCTTGTTCAAACTGTGGGGCTGGAGGATGATCGAGGGAAGAGAGCTTTCACAGCCTATCTGCATAGATGGGAGCAGCAAAGCTGGCAAACAAGGTGGCTATATGTGTGCTCCAACAATGATGGTCTTTGGTTAATGACTTAAATCAGCCAGCCATTCCTGAGGAGCTTGAATTGGTTTTCAGATGGTTTCTAGCAAGGCCTTACCAGCTGTGAAGGACCAAAAAAAGGAAATGGTATTATAAACAGGATGCTCCATAGCCATATTTTGAGAAGTCCCTTTAGAAACTCCCTGAGCTAGAACTTGTACCTCTTTGTTGCATTACTCCCCTTTTACCTTTCCTGCTCACACTCCAAAATCTTCAGCCATCTAGGCAGTACTGTCTGGAGCTCACTAAGAGGACTGCAATGCAGTCCTGGTTCAGAAGACCAGAAGATCACACCAGCACCAAGAGCCTGAGTGACTTAGTCCCCACCTAGAATCAGCAGCATCTCCACTCACCATGGAGGAAAGTGGCTCTGAGCAGGCAGCTACAGGCACCTGTGTTCGTGAACCATGCCATCAGCACATGCAGGGGTGAAGAATATGCACAGAAACACATATAGCAGGGGACCCCAAAAAAGAGAGGAAAAATAAAAGTGTAGTTTACTTGGAAAGTATATCCTTCTACAATGATTTAGGTACCTCAACTGGAATTTCAAAAATTGTATCAGATCATAAGTCTTCCTTCACCAGACATTCCTGAAAAAGGGACATATTTACACAAGGCTATATTTACTCTAAGTTAGCAAAAGTTACAGAGCAGTGACAAGCTGCTGTGCTATGCAAGGAGAGCATATCACACCCATGTATAACACAGTTTGCCCTTAGCCAGACAAGGAAAGGAAAGTGCCAAAGAGACGCACCCTTTCCCCCTGTCAATCAATACCCTGGACCTGTTAAACTAGGCAAACCCACAGAGAAACTCTACTAATTATCCTCCCCACTTTAGAAGAGACCTCCTCAGCTGTGACAGCAGAGACAAACTTGCTGTTAGAACCAAAGTAAGGAGAAGAGTGGGCTTGATTTGAGAGAGACACAACTTTATATTTAACACTCTGCTAGAATGTTTTATCCTGAAATATTAGTTGCATCTAGAAGCATTCTGTTTTAACAGAATCTCTTATGCAAGAGATCTAGCATTCACACTCCAGCCCACAACAACTTGCTCAACTGGCTAAGGAGCCTAGTAGTTCAGAATCAAGCAGTAACTCACTTGAAGAAACGTCATCCTGGCAAGCTGATGTGTCCATTATGATCACAGAAGGCATGCTACAAAAGTCATCTCTCATTGACTTGTATCAGGGTTTCATGCCTGACCAAAGAATTCCCGAGTGTCACAGTATGGGAGGAGATGAGAGAAAAAGCAGTTTTCAGCAAAGGCAAAGAAAGCACAGCGAAGAGAATGGCATCCACTGTAGCACAGGTTGTCCAAGAGGAGTTATTATTACAAATTTACAAGGCTCTTGTCAATGAGAAGAATTTTCTTTTTAGTACAATAAACAAGTGCCTTTTCCAATTCTAGAAAAACCAAAAGATTCCACAATCTGTATAATCTTATCTTCCAGATGCACATTTACATATTAGCAGACCAGTTTCTCTCCCACACACCTTCAGTGTCTTACATAAAACTCCAGTCCCATGTGCTCTGCAATTATCTGCCAGTCAGCATTTACAACCATATGGTAACAGTTGTGGCTACCAGTAGCCAGAGAGGAATTCTCCAGTAGCCTCTGAAGCCATGCCAGGTCTGCATGTATCTAATGTTCTTATTTTCCAGGGAAACAATTCTTTAGGCTTTCAAAGATGAGCCTTTTACCAGAAACTATGTGCAACATTCTCTTCTTCTAAGATGCACTGAGGTCAGCTGTTTATAGGCAACAATAGCCCAAAGCTGAGTGAATCCCAGTTTTGCTCATATTCAGTACATGAACACCTGACAGCAAAGCTCAGAGTGCCCTGTACATCGAGCTCCTGCTGATTTGTTAGCTGAATGCTTAGGTAAGTATGATGACGTACCCTTTTTCACCTCATTTGATTAGATCCATCCACAAAACAAAAGCTCTTCACTGTTCACATAGAAAGGCAATGAAAGCATGAGTTGCAAGGTGATCCTGTTTCCAATCATAGACTAAGGAGCAGTTAACATCAAAACCAGATTTCATTCTGGCTTCCTTGCTCAGCTCTGTTCATTTTAGATGTTGAGATTTATGGCAAGTACACATGCCACGTCTCATGACGGACCCATATTCAATAGAAGGCCAAATGCTTCTTAGGAGAAGCATTAATTGTTACTCACTGCTATGTGTTAGCAAGCCCATGTTTTGCTTTGTCTTCATTGCTTTTGCATGCAGCAATGTGTCTCAATGCCCATGCACCGCTTGCTGAGACACTCTGGATTTTCTCCAGGCATGGGCTGGGGGGAATTACCGTTTGTAGAAATTTGTTGCAGTTTTTGCTTATGTCCTCCCATGATAGTGGAACTTCCAGCCAAAAGTATAAGAGAACCAATGTTGTAAGTCCCAATCACACAAGTTAATCCAGTATTACAAGAAGAAGCCCCAGTCAGAAGTTTTTACTACGTAGACAGTATTAAGTGTGGATACAGTCCCAAGTTAACCCCTCAACAAAAACATACCCATAACGAGTTTATTTTGCTCACATAGGAGAGTTGCAAGGTACCATCTGTGTGCTTCCTAGGCAACCTTTACTCAACTTGAACAGGTTTTCGGTGGGATAAAGTCCAACAGCTTTCTTTTCAAAATGCCATCAAGTATCTCAAGAACTCTTAAATCTTGCCTTGCTTTAGGTCTCCTTTTCATTCCTTCCTCATCACCCCTTCCTGCTTACAGGTCCTTAGAACTTCTACCTATGCATCTGATAACACTTTATCAACCCTGCTAAAATAAAAGAGGCCTTATCAACAAGCTTTGTTTGAACTATAAGCAGTTAGTGCTCCTATAACAAACAGTCACTGCCATGGCCTTGTCTGAACTAGGCTTCCTCCTGCACCTAGAAGTTTGCCTTGTTCCTCTTACCAACACAGTCAGCAGCAACAGAACAGAGGCCAGATCAATTGCACAGGAAAAAGCTATTCCTTAGCACCAATGATCTCACAACAACAAAATTATCAAAGCATCATTTAAATACTAGTCTTATCAATTTTATCAATTACAGGAGCCATCAGACTCATTAAACATGACTCATTGTGAAATTCCAAGTTTAAGAACACTTTTAGTTTGAAATTGATGAAACTTTTAGCTTGAAATAGCTAGGGGTACTAGCTGTTCTTTAACTTGGCTGTCACTGTAACGTTCATCTCTACAATCACACTTGACTAACACACTATCAAGAGAGATACTCAAGAAGAAAGCAGAAGCCAAGCAGAACAGCTAGAGCAAGGGAAAGAACAGTTGCAGTATATGGAAAGCTTGGAAGTGTAAGATACTACCCCATTTTCCCAGGATAAAGCTTCACTGGGAAGATGCTCTAACAACAGTAATCTCATAGTTTAACAAGACCATTCAGAGATCTCCCTTACACAACACAACTACTGATCAACGGCTAGCCCCCCAGCACTCGCAGTTCTATAGTGTTCAGATGCACCTTGCACACAGTAATCAGGCACTAGCAGAGAGGTAAACCAAAAGATCCTCCTGTAAAAATGAACAACAGACTGCGTCAACACTACATGCAAAACACAGAAAACAATAAATAAAAGATCAGAGATAGATTCCCCAAGAAGTCTTGGAAAATAATTGAAAATCAATCACACAAATCAGGCAAGTTAAGGTACTTTCACAGCTTTGTGCATGGAGTTACCAGGGACAGCCCACTTGCAATGAATTTACTAATTGTGCAAGCCTTGTGTGTCATTATGACTCCTATTGTGTTCTCCTTGTCATGGGAGCATGACAACATGAAGTTTCAAAATGCAAGAGCAGAACAAAGTCTTTGCACTGAACAACATTATTGCACATGATGCAAAACTCTTTGTACGCTTCTACTAGGAAGCATGATTCAAATGGAAGAGTGGCTTGTAACTTTGGAACAGCATTTTACACCAAACATAGTGGGTCAATGGAATAAACCACAAAAGCATTTGCTTCTTAAAGCAACACAAAGAGATCCAGCTACAAGAAACTTTTAGATGAGCATTGGAGTCCCCATAGAATTTCTGCACAGAAATCAAACTTTAAGCTATCACCAGTCCCTCCTTTGATAAACTATTTTAAAGAAAGGTCAGGCTACTAGCAGTATCACATACTTTTATTGCCACGTACTAACTACGTTACGTTATCTATGTTTAAAACCTCTTACTGTTCAACATCACTCAAGCCTCTGTGTCAACCAAGAAAAAAAACCACACCTCTTCCATAAGCAATGCCCAGTAATAATCACACTACTGTACCAAAAAGCCACTAGAAGATATAGGACTCTCAACTGGTTTAACTCCTCCAATAATTTTATTCAGTCAGTAGTGACAGCAGATGCAATTTGTTCAAAACCAAATACAAGACGTTCCTCAGCACCATCCTGTGAAGATGTTTGAGAACTCTTCTCCCTTTTCAATATTGTAAACTAAATGGAGCCCCTCAAACGGCTACAAGCAGCACTGAGGAAAATTAGGGACTACTCACTACTTGCACAGATCATCCTCATCCCCTCTGTGGGCCAGGCTGTCTTTACTAGGAACGTGTCAGGATGCACAGAGAAGCCTTGGGACGTACCACCGCTTTGCATTCCGCTTGCCAGAAGCGCCAGCTTCCCAAATCAAAGCTAAAATCACCAGGCAGCTGCTTTGGGCATACAGCTTCACCTGGGACTTGGTAAAGCAAGATATTCCAGTTGACTGAAGTGCTCTCAGATGACTACAAAGAGCAGCATTCCCCATCAAGTAACACATTACAACGGACAACTTTTGCTTCTATTATCTCAGCGAAGCTATCCTATCCTCCTTCCTGTCACTATCCTCACACGGGCGTAAAGCTTTGTGCCACTACACTGCAGAAACACAGACCCAGAAGTCTACTTCGACTGCTTTACACCATTAACAACACTAAATATAAACACATGCAACTTTCTCCAAAGCCAAGGTTAGCCTCACCTTCAGGAGAGGAGATGTCAGTAACCGGCTTGTTCCCATGCCACAACTGCAGGGCAACCTGAGAGAAAGGCTAAACAACTTGTTTCACCTGCTTGTTGCCTGTTAGAAGTAACATGCTCCCTCACCCATCAATCTCTTACAACTTTGTGGAGGAAAAAAAAAAACCCAAACAGTAACATGATATATTTAATATGGGCAGGGTTTTGAAGGAAGGAAAAATAAAATGCTAATAGGGCGTCCCCAAGGAGACATCGCAATTCTTATTAATCACATCTGCTTCAAGCCAGTCATAGCAGATGGAGACCTAGAAGGCCAGGTCGCAGGCAGGGACACCTCCCACGACAGGACGAGGCAGAAGCAGTCCGAGGGGCCGCTCCGGGACGGCTCCCGAGAGGCCGCGGCTCTTGCAGGAGCCTCCGTGAGGGGGCCGTTCCCAGCAGCCCCCCGAGCCGGCTCAGCGCCCCGGGAGCGGCCCCGGCCCGGACCCACTCCCGCCGAGGGCTAAAGCAGGAAGTTATGGAGCGGGCGCGACCTCCGCCGGAAAAATCCCAGGATGTAAAGCTTGCCCTGGGATACCCCCCAGCTACACGCTCCGGCCAGAACAAACATAGTACACCAAACTTGATAAACCATAAAAAAAAAAAAAAGCAAACAAAAAAAACCGAGCAAACCCAACCCCTCAACGCCAGTGCTTGAAGTTTTATGGGCGAGCCAAGGCCGGTGTCCCGGGGTGCGCTGGGGCAGGGGGGGCTTCAGGCGTGGGCAGCCCCAATGCGTCCGGGCCGGTGCCGGCAGCCGGGCTCGGGCACCCGGCGTAGTGGACCCCCCTCCCGTGGGCGGAGGGACCGGCGAGCACCTGCCAGCCCCGCCGGAGAATTCCGGGAGCAAGCTGCAAAACCCAGGAGGAGCGGGCAGGGTCGGGTGCCGCCCCAACCCGCAGCAGCGAGCCCTGCCGGGGCCACGCTGGCCGGACCCCCCCCACTACGCGAGAACCCCCCTCCCCAGAGCCTACCCCGCCAGGCCGGCCCCTGTCCTGCACCCCCCGCGGAGCCCCAGCGAGCCGCGCTCACCTGCGGGGCCTGGAGCCGGGCCGCCCCGGCCTCGCTCCGCTCCGCTCCGCTCCGCTCCGCGCCCGCTGCCCGCTGCCCGCTCCCCCCTCGCCTGCGCGGCGGTCGGCGGCGGCGGCCTCCCTCCCTGGGCACCTCCGGGAGGGGTGCGGCGGGGCGGGGCCTCGCATGCAAACCGCCCCATGGGCGGAGCCCCACAGCTGCAAACCGCCCTCCTGGGGCGGAGCCTCGCGCGCAAACCGCCCCCACGGGCGGAGCCCCACATTTGCAAACCGCCCTCCTGGGGCGGGGCCTCGCATGCAAATTAAGTTCAGCCGCTGCCTCTGCTCCCTTTCATCCGGCGCGGTCATGAATAATTCAACGCTCCGCTCGCTCGGAGCCAATCAGAAAGCGGCCACCGCCATATGGGCGGCCGCGCTGCCTGGCTCGGGGAAAGCGCGCCGCCGCGTCCCCCCACCCCGGGAGTCCCGGGCACCGAGCACCGGCCGAGGCCGGGGGCAGCGGGCCGGGAGAGCCGGCTCCCATGCCGTGTCAGGCCCCCTCCTCCCGGCTCCGTTCATCCCCCAGCCCCGCGAGGGACAGGGACCTAGCACGAAGCGGAGGGAAGGTGCCAACCTTCCCGCAAAAGAGATGGAAAGGCTTAACAGAAAGTTGAAGCCTTAGTTGGAAAGAGCTACACAACTGCCGCTATCTTGCTAAACTGCTCGGCTGCAAACAGCCTGCGTCCTACTGCAGGGAACAACAGCTGGGCAAGGAATCAGTAGTCATGTGGAGCACAATGGCAGTCCAAGGTCTGCCAACCTCTCTGCATCCATGCAAAAGCTTGAAATTACCTCTGACAAGGGGCCAGTAACAGTCAATATTTCAGCCAAGCTTCCAAAAGTGATGTTTTTCAAATAAAATACTCATTTCTGTCATCTTCTTGCAACATCCAGCCAATCCACATCACAGGCTGAAATCAAGCAGTGGTATCAGTCTGCATCATAATCCCATCCTGGTAAAGGCACTGTCAGATGTTGTGGTGCTGAGCAAGGCAGCCACAGTTTCTCAATCCTCCCTGCAGTGGTTATTACATTGTAATTGTTTTGTGCTGAATCAGGGAGTCTCTGCCCCAGCGAAACTCACTGGGTGGCTCTTGTAGAGTTCATCGATACAATTCCACCTTGGCATAAGCAGATGAGACTGACTGAAATCAACAGGAGTTTGACCTAATTCCAGGACAAACGTGAGCCCTGTGGGTCAGACCGGAGTTCTTCTGGCTGCACCTGTTCTTAGAAACTCTCTTCCCACTGCCTTTAATCTGCAAAACAGTCTGGGAGAATGCTGAGGGCACAGACTGGAGCTGCCAACAACCCTGGCGTTTGAAAAGGTCTATCAGAGCATAAGCACTGCTTGAAGGAGGGAGGAAGAGGAAGGGGAGGGTGTGTGGGAGGAGTTGTCAGACCCTCACCTCAGCAGAGCCCTGCTGACTTCCAGCATCTGATAACAAGGGGTGTGTGCATGAAACAGGACCAGGCACAGTGCTTGCAGCAGATCCCTGCCACCTTGAGCTATGATACCTCTGACCACACAGGAGGAAGATGAGGATGGCACGGTGTCATGTGCGGACAGAACTGTGTGCAGGACATTGGGACTCCTCCAGGCTCTGAGTCACACTGCCCTCCCACAGAATGGGGCAGCAGCTGGATCCAAACACAGATGGGCATGGGAGCAGGGTTACGCAGCCACAGGGTTGTATGACCATGAGCAGGCATTCACCAGCTGGTGCTATTGGGGTCCCAGTAGCCTCCCCAAGAATGTCTCCCTCTGCATAACTTATTAACATTTCTGCAGGAATTAAGAACCACACTGAGGTGCTTGGACTGCTGGAAAAGGCTTTTTTATTGCTTAGCCTCCTCCCCATCTCCAAAAGGAACTAAAAAATTATCAAATAAAATGCATCTAAACCAGTTGCTATAACAGTTCTGAAGAAGCTCAATACCAAACACAGCCATGCTCAGCATACTTCTATTCACTGAGCAGACTTTCTGGCACTTGTCACTGGCACTTTTGCATAGAGGCTAAAGCAACTTTGGTACCTGGATATCCTGGTGGAAAGCTCCCCCAGTAGGGCCTGGAAAGCAATGATGTCCTCAGTTTGGAGCACAACAGCCACAAGACTGGCAGGCTCATGAGGAATTTGTAGCTTCTTTCTTTACTCAGGGATCTCTCACTTACAAAAGACAAAGATCTACAGCCAGGAAAGAGGATGTCAGGCTGAAGCAGAGGAGGCTGCAGTACAGCCTTGGTGAGACTATCAGATACAGTGTGCTGGTATTGGTGGCCAAATTTTAACATGGCACAGTGCTGCATGGCAAAAATGCATCTCAGCACAGCTGCTACAGCGTGAGGCTGGGGTGCCATCTGCTATGCTCTGGGGCTTTCTGTGAGCTCACGCTGATGAAATTGTGTTCAAGGCAGTTTCCTGCTCTTGAGTGCCTGGAAACTTTACTCCAGGTGGCTGAATTTTATGGCTGTGCTTTTTCCAGATCAGAATCTGATCTGATGGTTGTTGGCGTAGCTGAATGACAGAGGCTCAGGACACCACCACTGATCTGATCAGCTTATTCTGTTCCTGATTGACCTCAATGACTCTCCAACCATTCCACTGGTGTAGCACAGTGGCTCTTAACATGTGACAAGAGGATCACCAAGAAGGTGTTTTCTAATGGTCCACAGGTCAGCCAAAGATGACACGGAAAAGGCAGACTAGCGGTCCACAAGATGAGAAAGCTGGAGAACCAGCTTCAAGAACAAATCAGTGTGTATTCCAGTCCAGAAATGCCCAGCTAAGCCATACGCACTTTTTGCTGTAAATTTTGCTATTATGCCTGAGCCATCTGGTTGGGTGAAGTCTGTAACAGCAAATAGTGGTCAACTACGCAAGGTTCCAGTTATCACAGGCTCTATTTTCTGTAGTATTTCATTAATCAATAAAACAAAACCTGAGTAAAGCTCTTCCCTTCATCCTGTACCATTTCTGCAAGTGACAGCAACTTCAGTGATTAACATCAACTGGCAGCTTGAATTCCTTTAGTGAATAAAAGGCAATTTCTCCATGATCCACCAGCGCAAAGACCACCGGGACGTCCCCACTCTGATATGTAACCTGCTTCAAAGCCCGAAGGGATGGAATCTGCTCGTCAAAGCTGCAGAGAGAAAAATATCCCATTGTTCTCAAAGCAATAAGAATACAGAGACAAAGCTGTCTTGGCCAACGATCACAGCAGCTCACTTGGGTCTTAGGAGCTGGTAGTGACCCTTCCCACCCCTTTCAGTCAAAGCAGGAGGCTGCCAGCCCTGAGAGAGTACACTGCACGCTGGGAACTGGGAGCTGTCAAATCCTTTGCCAAAAACAAGGGCAACTGCACACTGCTCCATGCTGTGCCTATTAGATGCGGCTCACAGGGCTACTGGCAAATTGCCAATCCAGTGCCATCTTAATACCTTTGTGCTAGGAAGATCTTTAGGTTGCTGGGATCAACATCTGACCTGCTTTTCCTCCTTTTAACTCTGCAGAGTCTGTTTGCTCATAAATGAAAATATTTATAAAGCAAGGATCATCCTACCCGCTCATGACAGACCTTTGTAAAACTGCATTACCACCTTCCATGCTCTGGCTACTACAGCTGCAGAGAGCGGAGGAGGGACAGTTTTAGTATATATCAGAATTAGAAAAGGCAAGAACTTTGTACCTGCCTATGGAGTTTAGGTATCAGATTCTGGATCCAGCAAGAAAGGGGACACCTATTCTCTGTTCATACTGATCTTAAAGTTACATTTGGCAAAGATCAAATACTAAACCCATGCCCCTGAGCCTGTAGTGAGTTCTGGGGAGGTACATCTCTGCAGAAATCCATCGCGATCTGCACTGGCTGAGGATTCAGGTACCCTACAGCTCCCTGCAAAACTGAGCTCTACATGTTTCACAAGCATTGCATAAATACAGCTGTGGCTTCTTATTCCTGACTCCAGTAATACTCAGACATGAGCAGCAACCAGATGACCAAATAGTGTGGGCTGAGCACAAGGGCTGGGGGAATTGTCAGCCACAGCCTCCAACAAAGGAGGAAATGGAAGGAAAAAAAAATTCTGGGCAGGACCACCCTCAAGGGAGACACTCTGATGATCTGTAAAGCTCACAAGATGCTGGGTCATTTACAGATCATTAGTACTTTGTTTCCACAACAGCAACTGCTATGTTTCAGAACACAGCATAAGACCCATGGATACCTCCTAACACACATCCTGACAGATGGCTTCCCAGGGTTTGTCTTCTTAAACTTGGCCACAGCATCAGCCTGATACACATTGAAGTCTATCTTCATGCCCTCTGGGTCCTCCTGCAGCCTACAGAAGACAGAACACATTCACATATGTATAGGATTGAAACATTGTAGGGTATAGACACAGCAGAGGAAAGAGGGAGCAAAAGCTCTTGAAGCCTGGCTAGTTTGGGGCCTTTGAAAGGCTTCAGTCCTCAAAGGACTGATCCTGCAACTGTTCTAATTAATTTCGAGATCTTTCCTGTAGTCAGACCACAGCAAGCTCCCACCCCACATCTGCCACACTCCCTTCTCTGCAGACCCCCTTGCAAGAAGGGCCATTAACAGACAGAGAAGCAAAGCACTGCTCTGCCCTACAGGGACTGCACACTAACACCACACAGACTCTTTAAGGCAGGAGCAGAACCAAAAGTCCAAAGGCACGGTTTTATAATCACTGCAGCAGGGATGGCAGCACGTTCCAGGGATGAGGCACAGGTGAAACCCAACCAAACCTCTAGGGGAGATTACCTGGCTGCAGTGCAGAGAGAGAACGGTAGGAAAAGAGAGAAACCCCAATGTTTTAATTGGCCTGGAATGCCCTAGCTCTGTTGCTGCAGGACCTGGTACTTCATGGAAATGTCAGCCCCTCACTACAGATGCAACCGGGTCACGGAGCAGAGCGCTGTATTCTCTTGGCACCCCACATGCCAGGCAGCTCCCAAACTGCTGCTGTGAGCATCTCACAGACCTCACAAGCAGGGACAGTCACAAGACACCCCTACTCCCTAACAGCTACAAGCTGGATGGATGGATACTAACCGGGAGGCTCCATCCAGGATGTGGGAGGGCTGCAGCACGCTGATCTGCTGGAGGAGTGCAGCTGGAGGGAGAAGGAACAGGAAAGGATCAGACTAGCTATTTCTCTCCCACAGCACTCCAAGCACTCCACCACCACCCATGAGCCTTCCTCCTCCAACAATGGCTGGCAGCACCACAGTCACCACTGGCTACTTCAAAGACCTCAGCTTCCTCATCTCCCCCCAGCACACAGCCCAGAACACCCTGCAGTTGCTTTGCATCTTGCTGGCTGTGATTTCACATGCCTAACAGCCTAGCAGGAAGGATTGCAATACAGTAGGACATGGGGAATGGATTAGAAGACCTCCCAAGGCCCTGTTTAAACTGGCACTTGAGTAGGCTATAGAAAGAGACGGAAAGGCAGAGTACAAGCTTTCTTGTCTCTCCCCATGTTCATAGCTGGGTTCCTCTGTGCCTGCTCTGCCTGGGCCTTCTAATGAGATTCTCCGTCTCAAGGTACTGTCCCCTAAGCTGACGTTCAGCTTCTCCATGTCACCCCTTTTGCTGCTGCATAACAGGCAATGTTTCACAGAGTTGGGAGGGGGGGGGGGGCGGGAAGGGGGTCCCTGTCAAGTTCCTAGAGCCTCTACCTGATGAGGTAGCTTCATCTGGCCTCAAAAGTGGTGTGACAGCTTGGTCCCAGAGATGTGGTGGTCGTCTCCAAACCCTCTGCTGGCTCCTCTGCTCCAAAAGGGCTTTGTATTCCTTCCAGTTGGAGCAGCGCCTCACCTCCCGGTCAGCATTGACACTGCTCTTGTACCTGCTCTCCCTCTCTCGCTGCTCCCTTTCCTTCCGTGACAGCTTCTCCTGTTTCCGATTGATGCGTGCACACCAGCAAGCTGCATCAACCTCCCTCCCTGGCACATTCTCTGGCAGGAGCCCGTTGTCAGGTGAGGGCAGATGTGTGCACGGCTGGTCTGGGGCCATGTTTGGCAAGATGATGGTGGTAAAATCCCAGCGGGGTGCATGGGTGCCAGTGCTGCTCTTCTTGTGGTCTCCAGCCCAGCTCCTGGAGGGGTTCAGGGAGTCCTTTTGTCCTGTATCAAGAGGAACTGGGTTTGACTCCCCTTCTCCACTTCCAGCAACAGATTCCTTTGGTTGCTCTGACAAGGGCTTTTCATCCATTAGAAGGCAACTGGAGTCTCCGCAGTCATCTCCAGCTTTTTTGGAGGTCCCTTCAGCTTCTGGAAGGTCCTCAGATATCTTATGTTTCTTCTCATGTGACCTAAAGACAGAAGCAGCAGCATAAAAGACAGGGACAGTGCGTAATGGAACTTTATTCCCTTTGAGTCCTGCCTCCTCCCTGCTAACAGGAAGAATGCAGTCTGCCAAGCCTGAAAAAAGGACGGCAAAGGTGGCAGGAACCCCCAGACAGATCTGCAAACCCTTGACAACAATCTCTTGGCTGGAAGGAGGGCGTTTGCTTGTGTGACAAAATGAGAAGGGAAAAAAGCAGGCCAAAACAAGCAGTGAATGCCAAAGGCAGAATAAACTTCTCGGCAGTCCTCCATGAGGTTTGACTTCAATGCACAGGAGAATCCCTGCCTTGATCTGTGTAGACACACGTTCCCAACCTGCCATGCAGCCTCCACACACCCCATATACGGAGCCAAACACCTCCACACAAACATGATGGACTTCAGCCAAACCAGCACAGGCTAGGCCAAAACCCTCCTGCCAGCACCTCTTACTGGTAGAAGATTCAGTCCCTGGTCCCAGCGAAGATGGGGCAATTCTCAAACCAGCAGTTTTATCTCCTAGTTCCTAAAATGTCTTAAGTCCTCAGGCACTGAGTTACTTGTTATCAGGAAAGGACTTGCAGACCAGCCTTGTCCTCCCTGTTTCTTAAAAAGATGATGCCACCTACTGGAAGCTGTCATAATTAGCAAAATTACTAATTATGTCAGCTTCTGTTTGCATTTTGGCAACATCTCTGCTGTACAGTCCTAGCATGTAAGCTGCATTGAGGGGGTAGATAAGTGCAAGATGTGCACTGTGGTGTCTGTGCTCTCTCTAAAAAAGAGCAAGAGGAGACAACTGCCACGTGTTTCTTCTGCACTGACCTCTCTACCCTCCTATTCTGGCATCTCACCACTGCAGTTGGGAGGCTCAGGGGCAGTTTGCTTCTATTAGCCCTGCATGAAGTACAGAAGTGACAAAAAGGCACACTGCAAAGAGTTCAGGAAAAGCACTGCACTGCCTGAGGACAGCCAAGAGCAGCTGTACCGGACAGGTCACCCACAGCACAAAGGGTTGAGGATGCTGTTCCCAAGCTGCAGAGCCTGGGAGAAGATGGAAGAAGGCTTTGGGCCACATCCTTACCGGGGGCTGGAACTCCTCCTCCTTTTGCGATGGTGTTTCCCAGAGCTCTGGCAGTGACTTTCCAGGTTTAGTTGCCTCTCATAAGGAGACAGGACAGTGCTGTAAGGAGACACCAACACGGAGGCTGACAGCAGGGCGGGGCAGCGAAACTACCCTTCTGCTCAGCCCCCAGAATACAGCAACAAAAACCTTTTCTTCCAGGCACAGAAAATCCACAAGCAGGACCAGGATGGTCCTCGGTTCACGCCCCATTTCATGTTCCCAATCACCCCCTCAAGAGGGAGGAGCAAGGAAGGGTAGAGTGCCACTTTTAGCCTTTAATCCTCCCGAGAGACGGAATGCAGGGTCAAAGTCCTCTTCTCTGCCATTCCACTAGGGCCATGCAGTGGGCACAGAGCTGCTCAGGGTCTTCAGAAAGGAGAAAGCAGCATGGAAAGAAAAAGCTGGTTACCTGGGGTCGAATCTCAGTACAACATAACCCAGTTGCTTCAAGTGGCTGAACACCTTAGAGCAAAGGAAAGCAAGAGGGTTAAATGACTACCCTAAAACCAAACAATTTACTTCAGCTCCACAACTGAGTGAACACAGGTTGGCACTGGCAGAGGAGAAAATGCCAGGGTTAGGACCCAAAGCAAAGGTAGGGAAACAAGAACTGATCATCTGGGAGAAGGTGAATGGGAAAAAACTGAGAATGACTCCCCTCCCTAACTGTCGTACTCTGCTCTCAGCCACTGAAAGAAGCTGTGTGGCAGAGGCTGGGCTCTCTGCCTTCATCCTCCCTGCAATAGCTGGAGGTCCCAACACACCTGGTAATGTGGCAGGCTCATCGCCTCCTGGGACAGCAGGATCTCGTAGGCTTCCTGAATTGACAACGGCAGATCCCTGTAAAAGAGCTGAACAGAGCCCTGCAGGACAAAAGCTTGGTGTTGAAAGAATCACAGGGAATAAATCTGTGCATGCTCACACCACTCTCTTCCCACTGGTCCTCACAGCTGGTCCCAGCACCCTCCTTGACACGACATCCATGTCTCCCCATGTGCCACCTGGATGACTTACAGTTCCTCTCCTATGCCCAGTTCCCCCATGCTCTGGTTTTAGCAGCCAGTTAAGAAGTTCCCACCCACAGCTGTCGGCTCCTGCTCCAGCACTGCATCTGCTTGGGAGATAATTTTCTTTAACTTTGATGATCACAGTGATTCAGGACACAGCGCAACTACAAAAACACTTAGGACCTGCACAACTGAGAAAGCTGGAGCAGAGGAATTGATAGCATCCTCAGAAGCATTTACTGCAACCCCAATGATCCCATAGGCAGATTCCCCAGGCAATAGCAACTAACCTGCAGGAGGCAGTTTTATAGGCCACGCCTCTTTTTCCTCCCTTTTTTGTTTTAGAATGTGTTTACTCATAAACAAAGAAAACAAAACACTAGGAAGGACACCTCTCCCATGGGATGGGCTGAAGACATCTAACTAGTCTTTTCTGCTTTTGGGGAGACATTTTGTACTCAGCAACTAACAAAACAATTTTATTTTCATCAATTTGTTTATGATCTATTTGTCAAAATGCCAGAGGTAAAAAAGCCCTACCTTTGCAGTTAGGATTTAAGGGATGGCATCAGATACCCATAACCTAATTAAGTTTTGCTAAGAGAAAAAAGTTCCCCTTTAGATCAGTGCACCTATTCCACTAACAGGCTTCAGTGGAAAGACAAAAAAACCCTCTACAGCAAAGAAATCCAACTGAGCCTTAACCAGCATTTCTGCAAGCAGAGGAGCACTGAAAGCAACCCAGTCTCACTCCCCTGCTTGCCACGTTTACATTTCTTTCTGCCATACGTACTGGGAAGAGATGCCAAGTAGCAACCCCAAAGTTCTCTGCTTAAGTGTAAAGCACATACAGTACTGGCTGCTATATAACTGCCTCCCATGCCAAACACCCTTCACACAGAAAGATCTGATTTAGTGCCTAAATGTGGCCCTACCAAGCTGGATAGCATTTCACTAATTCCCATCAGCTTCTTAGAGAAGCACAGAAAAACTGTGCTAATGAACTTATGAACCCTGCCATTGCAAAATATGCAAGATACGCTGGGGATAAGGGAGGAAGTCAACTTATGACTGAAAAGACACTGACCAGTCTCAGATTTCCTAATTAACTGTACACCAGTTCTGAGGAAAAGAATTTCTCAGTGTCAAACCTTTTATCCCAATTAACTCTCAGAAGGAACAGAAGATAATGGTTTGATCTCATTTCCAGAAATTCCCAGAACAGTGAGCTTTCCTGGATTGTAGAAGTTCAAGTCCCCATACACAGATTTTGGTAAAGAAGTAACTGATATATAAATGTGTGTTTCATCAGCCCCAGAGCAAGAAAGTAGAGATCTTGATAGAAAACTTTGTAACATGCTCCTCATGCTTCTTTCACTCTGGTAAGACAGCTGACTTACTACTGCTTGTTGTGGTTTAACCCCAGCCGGCAACTAAGCACCACACAGCCACTCACAGGGGGATGGGGGAGAAAATCAGAAGGGTAAAAGTGAGAAAACTCATAGGCTGAGATAAAGGCAGTTTAACAGGTAAAGCGAAAGCCACGCACACAAGCAAAGCAAAACAAGGAATTCATTCACCACTTCCCATGGGCAGGCAGATGCTCAGACATCTCCAGGAAAGCAGGGCTCCATCACACGTAATGGTTACATGGGCAGACAAACACCATAACTCCGAACGTCCCCCCCTTCCTCCTTCTTCCCCCAGTTTTATATACTGAGCATGACATCATATGGTCTGGAATATCCCTTTGATCAGTTGGGGTCAGCTGTCCCAGCTGTGTCTCCTCCCAATTTCTTGTGCATCCCCAGCCTGCTCACTGGTGGGGTGGTGTGAGAAGCAGAAAAGGCCTTGACTCTGTGTAAGCACTGCTCAGCAGTAATGAAAACATCTCAGCATTATCAACAGAGTTTTCAGCACAAATCCAAAACAGCCCCATACTAGCTACCGTGAAGAAAATTAACTCTATCCCAGCCAAAACCAGCACACTGACGTTCTAACAGAAATTTGGATCAGCTAAAACTCTCCTGGTCTCTATTATCGTATTTGACATAGGAGTGCGTTAAACACGATACCAGCTGAATAAACTGGCCACCAATCCAACTAACACTCACTGTCAATGACACAGAGGCTGCTTTAGAGTACAACATATGAACCCATGGCCTGGAAACAAAAGCTTCATCAGCAACAGGCTAAAAAAGACAATTTCTTGAGAACCAGGTATTTATCAGCTGCTCAAACTGCCGCAGTGACCAACACAAGTCAAGTGATTTCAGATTTCAGTCTAAAGCTGCTGCAGCTCCTCCAATCATTCAGGAAAGACCCAATGCCCCCATCCACGCACAGGTATCCTACTTACACACTCCAGCAAGTACAGAGCTTCCTCAGGCAGCAGGCACTGTTTGCCACGCTCTGTGAACCCCATGGTGTGCCAAAACTTCCCCTGGAACAGAAGCACAAATCCATGATGGGCTCGGGCTGCTCCCTGCTGACAACCAGGCTCTCTCCCATTTGAAGCAGCAAATTAAGGAATCTGCAATGGCCAGCAGGAGGTGATGGCACCGAGTACACTCTGCAGCAGACTCACCGCAGGGGACTGCAGCTCTACGATGCCCTGTCCTGGCTTCCACTCAGCTTTCACCAAATTCCCCCTAAGAAGGTTAAAGATTAGTTTGTTATTACTAGCATGTCCTACAATCAACTACAACAAGCTCAGGAAGGTATCAAAAGGCAACAAACTTCCAGGTGGTATTTTTACACAGTAAGGCCTTGGAAAGACACCATCCACTGGATCTAGCAGTACCAGCTGAAGATTTTATCACCACCAATTAGTTAAGAGTGTCTTCAGTCAGCACCGCAGTCATCTGTCTGTAGGCTACAGCAGCCTGCTGGAGACGCATGGCCTAAGCCACGATGTATCATACGATTGTTCAGATGCTGCCAAGACACTCTCAGATTGCTGTATCCCACCCACAGGGACTCATAGGAAAAAAAATTAATAGCTGAAAAGTGGAGGGTGACTTTGCAAGAATGTAAACATACATTTTTAGCAGCTGGCTCATGGAAACAGAAGGAAAGACCTGTAGGGTCCACCATGGACTTGCTCTGCATCTTTAGTCAGTACCACAATTTCTCCATCTGAAAGGAAACCTAAACCTACCCAGTCACCCTCCCAGCCTGTGGGTCTCCACTGCTGCCCCAGACACACATTTACAGATGTATTTGAACAAACCTGACTGTGAAAACAGGGGAAGATAATGGTATACCCTGTCTGACCTGCCTGTCTGCTGGAGGTCGCCATTCTCTCTCTAAAGTCCCCAGTGGTGTGATTTTATGTGAACTGCTACTGATCAGTGCAGACAGAGAAACTGTTACCAGAAAAGAGCAGGCCAAACAGGGAAAGTGTGTGCTGAGAGGTAGCGCATGAAAGTCTCCCAAGAAATGATAGGCTCTGGAAACTGGTAGCGCTGTTGAAACCACCAAAACTGATAAACCAGGGACACCAAGAGTCAGCTGAATCTGCACAATGCCACACGTGAGCATCATCAAGGGGCTGTGTAACTCAGACCGTGCCCAAGAAGACAGTGGCTGCTATTTGCAAAGGCTACAGGATTACGCACGCACCTGGGAAAACTAAGGGCTGTTTGAGGGACTTTCTGAACACCCACATTGAAGCTGCTGGTGTACCAGTATGACCCTCTGCTCCCGAGGGAGCGGCCGGGGTGTCCCCCCTGCAGTTGCTCCAACCAGGGAGCTGTGAGCAGGTGAACTGCGGGGACGGGCAAGGGAACTTACTGTGCTAACACCTACCTGCTATTAACAGCTCGATTCTACCCATAACACCTGAACGGACAGCAGCTGTGCTCTGACCGCCCCCCCCCCCCCCGACACGATCCCTCCCAGGGAAAAAGGAATTTACAGCCCCGTGGTCCGTGGCTCAGCGCAGCTCTGCGGCCCCCGGCCGCTCCAGCGAGGCAGCCGGGCCGCCCCCAGCCCCGGGGACTTACAGCCGCTCCACGCGTTCCTCGGAGAGGAGCTGCCACTGCTCCTCCCGGCACAGGCGCAGCTTCTCCGCCTGCTCGGCCGAGCCGTCGGGGATGAAATCCTTCTGGCCGCGGGGACGCTGAGGGGCCTTGCGGCCGCGGGCCGCCAGCAGCTCCGCCGCGCTGCGGGGCGAGAAGGGAGGCACGGTCAGGGGGGAACCCTCCCGACAACCCACCCTGCGGCCGCAGCCGCCCACCCCGGTCCCCGGGGCCGGGGCCCCGGCGCTGCCCGCCCGGGCGGGCCCTACCTCGGGCGGCGCGAACCGCCGGGCTCCATGGGCACGGCGAGGGAAACCGCTTCCTTCCGCTGCCGGGCACGAGCGCCGGCAGAGCGAGGCGGGCGCTAGCGCGCCCCCTGGGGGCTCGGAGGACTACGAACGGCGGGGGACCGACACCGGGGAGGGGACGGGAGCGGCCCGGGGCGCCGGGAGAGGCCGTGGAGCACCGGGGTCACAGCGTGTGGCAGGGCTGTGTCCCTGGGGTGAGCGGACCTTGGTTGCTGCCAGCCGCCCACCCAGCCGCTCTCATTCCTCCTCCTCAGCAGGACTAGGGAGAAAGTGTGGCGAAAGAGCTCGTGGGTTGAGCTAGAGGCAGGGAGATCACTCACCGATTACCGTCACGGGTAAAACAGGCTCGGCTTGAGGGAAATTAATTGATTGCCAATTAATATTAGTCACAGGCATGGATATCTGCTCTGGCGGGGGCTCCTCTGGGGGCTTTTGGGGAACGCCTGCTCCAGCGCCTCGAAGATCTCTTCTTGCCCTCCTCCTCCCTCCCTGACCATGCTGCTCTCAGGGCCACCTCTCACACTTTTTCCACTCTCCTTTCACTGCATTTTGCCCTTTCTTAGATACATTTCCCAAGAGGCATCACCAGCCTCACGGATGGGCTCAGCCGTGCCCTGTGATGGGGCCATTGGAACCATCTGGAACCAGCCAGAAGCATCTGGAAGCGGCTGCATCTGGCACGGGGCAGCCCCATCCTGTCCTCACAGAGCTCCCCACAGCTGGTGCTGTGTACCCTCGGGCAGCCCCCAGAACAGAAGCAGCAGTGCTGGGGAAGGAGGTTTCTCCCTTCAGCGGGTGTCACTATTTCTTGTGACTCAGGCTCCAGCAGTGGCCAGCATGGTGCTGGGGCCGGTGCCGGTGCCACCAGGCTGTGCGGAGCATGCAGCAGCCCAGCCGGGCTGGAAAATAAGAAACCTCCCCACACCATGGCCTCGCGCCTCTGCTGACGCAGCTGGATTTGCTGCTTGGGGAGGCATGAACAGACCTGACAGGGAAACGCACCAAAAGTTCAGGTTTCACCTCCAGCCCATCTCCTGTTGCTGCAGGATACCTCACAGAAGTCACTGAGCCTCAAGTAGCAAAAATACAGCTTTCCCCCCACCGGATTCCCTGGTTCCCAACGCGGTTTCCCAATAATAGTCCTTTGACAAGATGCCAGCATAGACAGATGAATGCAAAAACCATTCCCCTCCATTTTCCACTGAATGGTTTAATTTTCACTTCCTGCCTGATAATTTCCTCCTTCTGAATTGAGCCTTCATCCTGCAAAGGGCGGCAAACAATTTTAGTCACCAGTGCCTCTCCGCGGCGTGCGGGGAGACAACGACTCACGGATGGTGTGCGGGGCAGCACGCTGTGTGGTAGCAGCACTTTTCCCCCCTGATTTCCAAAAAACATGTGTTTTGGAGGCTACTTGGACTGCCTGATTATAACATAATCCCAGGACGTCACATCTTGCGGCTTTCAACTTACGGGCTGTCACCCCTTTGTTTAACTCGGTCTTTCCTTAAAATAGATGTGTTTAAATTGCTCAGGGAAAGGCTCTGATCCAGCATTTGCTTTTGTCACCCACTGTGATTACAAGACCCAGAAATGTCAAGACTAATTTCAGTTCACTTTTCTTTTCAATACTGGAATTTTAGCTGTCATGGGGGGAGGGGGGGTATCCTGCTTCTCACAGAGGCACCAGCAGAGCCTTATCCGTGGTGGGACTCATCTCCCCAGCTGAAGCCTCTTATCAGCCCTAATTGACTAAGTGTCATCAGCTGGGTGTGTGTGGTTCTAGGGGCTGCAATTTCTTTTCCTCACTTACAAATGGAGGGTGAGGTGGGATTTTTTTTTTCCCTTTCTTTAGATCTTTTTCTGGATTTGAGTTGGGATTTTTAATGTAAAATTTCTGTGCAACTACCTTGAAATTGTGACTGTGGTGCTGATGGAGACTATCCTGGACTTTCTGCAGTAGCTCTTTGTGGCAGGGTTGTGAGAAGGTGGACAGCTGCAAGATGCTCCTCTTGGAGCTAAAATAATGGTTATTGAGCTGAGCGGTGGCAAAACTTGGCTTTGTGAGTGAGTGGTCTGCTCAGGGGATCCTGTGAGCTGAAATAAGGATGGATGTGGCACTGTGAGCCCAGCGGCTGCCAGGGAGGAAGAGTAATGGGTGTGTGGTACCAGGTAGCAGAGCAGGATCTAGCCCTTGTCATCTAGGTGACATGTGCAGCTATCGAGCAGCCATGGAGGAAGTTGATGGTGGAGGCCAAGGCTGCTCCTTGCTCCCCTGTGGGACACTGCTTTTGCCCCAAGGGGAAACAGGCTTGATTTGACTGGAGAGACACAATACTGAATGCACCAGTGCTGCATACCAGGACCATGGGCTCTCAGAGCAGGTAAGTGTGGTGGTTTTGCTCACTTATCTTTTTTTTTTTTTTTACCCCCTCTCTCTATTGGGGATGGAAAGAATGTTGATAAAGTGTAAAAAGATTCTCAGGATTGAAAATGTGGGTTGGCTGCCTCTTCTGAGGGGGAAGTGGAGCAGAACTGCAGTGTGAGGGGATGGGTTTGAACCCTTTCAGTCCTTTTCTGTTGTGTCCAAGTCGTCCCTGTAATCACAGGTTCCTTGTGGTTAACTCCTGGATGAACTTGGTGTAAATAGAGTATTTTTTGAGAAAAGGGGAGATAGTGTGGCCTTGAGATTGTTTTTCTAGTTTCATGTAGCAAGCAAAGCACAGCCAGGTGGGAATCGTGTGCTCTGTGCTTGAGCTAAGCAGCTCTGCCAGGTAGGGCTACCTGCTTTAATCCTAGTGTTAACAACTCCTGCAGTTCCTGGCATGGTGTTGGGAAATATTTTAGTAACTGCAGAAACCAGCTGTGTCTCAGCTGTTTGTGGCTCAGACTTTATCTATTTGCCAACAAATGGTAACACTTGAAAAACAGTGTCTGAGATGGATAACATGTCCTATACATTTTGACTTCATTGCAACCTGTGGAGCATGTCCTCGTACCAGAAGGTTTTGTGTGTGGATGCTCTATGTGATTTGGGACAGAAAAGGATGTTTCACACTCCCTAAAACTGGCAAGTGCTTCAATTCTTGTGTGTGTTGCAATATGTGTGGTGTTATCACAATTGTTTAGCTCTAAGCTATGCTCATGTCATCACTATTCAACAAACCTGTTATCACAGGTTATCTGTAGTTCTGCATACAATTGTCTAATTATTATTATTATTATACTTAATTATATTCTAGTGGAAAATATCTCAATTCCAAGATTCTAGAACATCATATAGGCAGCTTAAACTTCTTACAGTAGAACATAAGAAGGGAGAGTTTGGCAATCAATTTCAACAGGATTTGGCAGACCTTAAACATACACTGAAGTGCTTGGTTTTGGAGGAAAAGCAGATAACTGTGTCAGGTGTTACAGCTTGTCTGGGAGGTGTGGGATCAGTCTGTTTTCTAGCCTCACCTAGGAGTTTTTGGCAAATTCCTTGCTGCTTTAGGATGCTTGTGATCGTTCCTGCAGTGTGTTGCAGCTGGGAGTTTGGGCAGGGCAATAGAAAGACTTTTGCCCAAAAAGATTACTGAGGAAGGTTTCTGGGCTAAACATCTGTTGTCACCTGTCAGGGCTGGGCTTGGGAGGTGTAAGGAGAAGGTTTTTAAGAAAAAACAAACAACAAAACCTGTCTTTGAGTACAGGACTTTGGGCATTAAGCGGTTAATACGTCTACATAACCAGTGTGTGTGCTGTGGTTCACTGGTATCTACTGCTGCCTTCTGATGGCTGAGAAATGGAGGAGGTTAAATTTTGCCTTCCCTCTTCTGATAAGTTTGTTTTAAAAATCATCTTGGTGTGACCGTCCATAAACTACAGCACAATTCTTGGGGCTCTGCTCTGCAGCAGGAAAACTGGTATAGTATCATTACGCAGGCTTGTGGTGTACAGTGAGCTAGCTAAGGCCCCAAGGAATGATCTGAATCTAGGCTTTCAATTGCCACCACGTGAATTTCTAGAGCTGCTGTCTGTTAGTTGTCTAAGGATTTATTTGAAATCATTTACTGGAACCTGCACATTGTTAATTACATGTGAAAAGCCAAGGAATCATGGACCAAATCCAGCAAGATTGATTAAAATAATCAGGAGTCTTTCTTACCTCAATGATGCACTGCGCTAGGGTGGGAGAAATGCTGAGTTATTTCTGTCTGGAGAGAACAGCTGAAGCTTTTCTCATTTCCCCAATTTGCTTTGGCATCCTGCTTGTGGTTCACTTGAACAGATTGAAGATTTACACTGGGATGCTTGCCTTGGGCTGAAGGACCCTCACTGTTTAGAGTTCAAGGCTATAGGTTATGCTGCTTGCTCAAGTTTCATAACTTCTCCCACAATGTGTTTGCACTCACCAGGTACTTTGAAATGTCTTCCCTGGGCTTTGGTCTGGAGAAATGCTCAAAAACCTGCTGCTTGTTGCTGGGCTTTCCATGAAAGGAGATGCCTAGAAGGGACATGCCTTTGGGTCGGAGACAAGTGACTGAGTCAGGATTCCCAGGGTGTCTTTGGCTTGTGCTGGGGACTGAGAAGGAGGAGATATTGTTTAAGGCAAGGAACTGGGAGATCAAGGATCTGCTCTGCAGTGTCTCATTATCTTGTGAAGCTCCAGGCTGTGCCTTACCTCTTCTGGGTATCCCAGGCTTTAAACCAATGGGATAAATTTGCACTGTGCTGCTTGTAAGGCTGAGTCCATAACCATCATAAGGCTGGGAGCAGTGGATGATTAAGATGCTAAGGAAGAGTGACGAGGTGCTCAGTGTCTGCACCAGCAGCCCCCAAGACCACTAAACTTTCTTCTATATTGCTGTCTGCATTTCAATGGTCTTTGCATTGATTAGTTGGAGCACTGATGTGTGCTCTGCTGGGCTCTTAAGTTTAATTCAAGTGCTACAGCAAGAGGTTAGAATAATGAAGATATTTTTAACAGCTCCAACAAACAAACCAGCCTTGTGAACACTAAGCCCCATCTACAGCACCATGATGGTGACAGGTCAAGACAACTTCAATTACAGCACTACAGTATGTTGAATTGTTCTCTGTATGCGAAGCAAAAAAGGATGTTGCTTGCTTTCTTCTTTGCTTGTGGGAAGCAAATTGCCAACATGGTTACTGGATGGGGTGGGAAGGGATGAGTGTCCAGTCAGCAGCTGGCATGAAGCAGACACTGAGGAGTGGAATGGGAAGTAAGATTGGTTGTGATTATGCTTTGGGCTATTTGAAAACTGGGCTGCTGCTTGAAAGCTGGCCTATGACAGCTGGCAAGGCACTTGTGGGGTGGGTTGGAGAGGCTGGCATGCTCTGCTCTGAGGAGGAAGGTGCTAGGAGGCTTCACATTATCATCTTCAAATGAATAGCATCCCCTTCGCATTGTTGACTGATGCATCTCTTCCTGTCAGCCCCTGTGTTTCTGCACTGCTGCTTGCTGCTGGGTACCCAGCTCTCACTCCTGAGTGTCTCTCTGATGCTGGGAGATTTGCAACAATATGACAGTTGCGCCCCACCCCCCCCCCCCCCCCCCCCCATATCCCCTTTGGGCTCCCTCCCTCCTGGATGTGTGGCTTCAGAAGCCAAGTTGGGAGCCTGGCAGGGTTGATGGGATGCCCAGAGGGTCTTTGATCCCAAATGTCCCACTACTTGTGGGATCCTGCAGGGTGAGCCCTGTACCTTGGGAACCTTAAATAGATATTAAAGACTCTGGCTGACTTCTTGTCACTTGCACAGGACTGACCTTGACTTAAGGCCATTTCCCAACCAAGTGGTGGTTCTTGCATTCAAAGTTGTATGCAACTTTCAAAGCCTACATCAAGGCCATTTTGTGGCTGTAACTCCCTTTTGTTTCAAACTTATAGCCTGAGAACTTTCTCTCAAATGGGTACATGGTATTATATGTGATTGGATTCCATATGGACTAAAAAGGCAGGTTTGTAGAAGTGGTATGTTTCTGCACTGAAAGGGTTGTGTAAGTGGAAAAGCACTCAATGCCTACGGGCTGTGTCTCTTTTTGGCAGTCACATATGGGTCTGGGTCCAGCTTGTAAAGCCAGTTACCTGCTTTTTACTCTTCAGCAAGGCTTAGTGCTGAAAGATAGAGTAATTTTAACCTTACCCAACAAAGGTGGTTTTTTAGTCATCTAAACATATCTGTGGCCAACGTGTTTTAGATGGAGCACTTGGGGGAGGTGTGGAGTCCACCTATGCATGTGCAGTAGCCCTGGGGCATCCAGATAAGTATTGCATGCAGCAGATCATGCCACGCATGCAGGGATTGTCCCATAAATCTTTTCCAAATAACCAAACTGCTTTTCCCCTTTCCCCTCATAAAGTTGTTGCTAAAAATTGAAATAAGTTGATTGCCCGCCCCCGTGCTAGGCCCTGCTGCCTGTGCTTGCCTGGGAGCAGGGGAAGCTGGGGGAGCTCCTGGCTGCTTTGAGGGAGTAGTTTATGTCCTGATAGCTGCTGCTGTTGGTCATCCTGGGGGCACTGAGCTTCACAATAGCAGTTGGTGGTTGCCTCTGATTTAGAGCTGCAAGAGCAGTGCTTGTTCCCCAGTGGTTATTGCAGCCCACCAAACCTCTGGTAAGAGGTTTTTCAGCTTCCCTCAAACTCCAGAACTAAGACTTCAGCATGAAAGATGTAGCTATAAGATGTCTTACAGGAGGAAAAGGTACCTAAGTATTTGTCTTTAATCAGAGTGAAGAGTTCAGTGTGTATCTGTGGTGGGCAATAGAGGACATAATGGAAATGGACCCTCTGCAGCCTCCTTTGATCCTGGAGTGGCTTCTTGGCTCCTATGCCAGCTGCTCCCTTGCTTGTGTGCTGCTGTGCACCAGGAAACACAATATAGTGTGTGGGTTGTGCCCCTCGATGTGAATCTCCGGACACCTGGGCTGTGCTCTGCCTCAGGTGTGGCTTGAGTAGTTCCCATTAGTGTGCTGTTAAATCAACATCTTTTATTTCATTTATTTCAGTTGGGAGCACCCGAGGAGGACTGGCATTATGAATCTTTCCCTGTCCATCTATGATGCTTTAAAAGCTAAAAGGTGTGCTTGGGCTGAACTTGGGGGACAGGCTGAGATGTAATCTTTGGACATAGTGCTCTGAACAAGGTACTTGGAAAAGTAAGGGCAATGCGCCTGAAGTGAACAGAAATGTTTCTTTCTCCTGAAAGCCTCATTTTCCTTCTTTCAGGAGTTCCAGCTGTTGCTGAGAGCTGTCAATAGCTGTAGGGATGGTTAAATTTAAGCAAGAAGCTGTTCCAGCAGAAATGGCTTTGCAGTGTCAGCTTGAGCCAGATGTAACTTTATCCTACTGCATCTAGAGAGATTACTTTTTTTTCCTTCGTGCACTCCTAAAATGAGATTGAATTTACGCTTCTTCCTGAGCTGACTCTGAAATACCTGCTAGCAAGCTGCCCTGCATACAGGAGACAGCATTAGGAGGGAACAAGTTTTGTTGGAAACCATCTGCAATATGGGTTAGCAATAATACTGCCAGCCTAGTGGGATCTGGGGTGGGAACAGGCAAGGTTAAGCCCTTTGATTATACCTACACATCCGAAGGTAACCCTGGATACAGAAACCCTTCTGTTATCAGCCTGCAATGTTGTAACAGGATGCCTGCAGCAGGCTGATATTACCAGTGTGCTGCACTGCTATCAAATGGGTGAAATATAGGAGCCTGCAAGGGGGTGGAGGATAGGGAAGGTTGTCTCCCTGCCTCTGGCTGCTGGGTGGGAAGGAAGAATGGTTACAGGGTGGGGGGCAAGGGCAGGGAGGTGATCTCTTCCCCCTTTGGGCAGCAGCAAGGCCAGAGATGCTAAAATCGCCTGTACAGCTTTGATATTGGGAGTTTTTAAAGGGATATTGAAAGCTTGGAAGGCATGTAGAAGGAAATGCCTTGAAGGGAGGGAATGGGAGAACTCAATCTGCTTAGTCCTTATCAAATGAAGGACTGGGTGACTTAATTACACTGTAAGTACTTTCCCAGATAACAAAGAGCACTTTAATCTTGCAAAAAAAGGCAAAATGAGAGCCTGTGTCTGAAGGATAAAATCAGACCAATTGAAGCTAGAAATACTGTGCAGTCTGCTAATGACTTCCACCCTAAGGGGGAAATTTTGTCCCCTGACAGGATGGGGAGAATCGGCCAGACTTGTCTTGCATCTTGACTAAACTAAGCACCTCATTTGGCTGACAAGCTGATAGTCATTAGAGTGGTCAGATGGGAAGAGGTGTTTCCTACCCTGGGATGTGGGGAATGGGCTCCCTTGTCAGCACTGTGAGGGTGCAGGGTCCAAGTTCTGGGGCTCCTGGTCACCCTCAGACATCTGGCCAACCTCTTCATACTGGCTGTGACAAGACAGCTGTGTGGCTAAGTGGGCTGATGGTCCTGCCTTGGCCTCAACATCTGCAAACTGGGGTCCAGAGCGTGTTGGATGAGCCAGCAGCAGACATGGTCTTCCCTAGTGTTGTGCTCGCTGGAGGTGACGGGTGGAAAGCAGGCTGCACTCGTGTGAGCAGAAAAATTACTTCTGCTGGCTCCTTGCACTTTTATCACTGCTGTTGGCATTAAAAGGGTATTGTATCCAGATTATTCATGCACTGCTAATAACTCTGGAGTGCTGTATGCTAGATCTTGCTCTTAGTTGCACCCAGCACTTCAGTTGTGCTGAAGCCAAGGGAGCTGTACTGACAGATCTAAGGAAAGTCAGAATTTGATATTAAATAAGTTTGCATCCATTTCCAAAGCATGGCTACAGAACAGGAACAGCATGATCCCTGCTACTGGCATAATTCCATTTAAATGACATATCTGCAGATGGAAAAGCTGCCAGTGGATCTGTCTGGTGGTGTAGAGAGAAATGGAGCACTGGTGCTTAGAGCACCTGATAAAATAAGTTTTTGTCTTCTCTTTTATGAACTGGAGATGAAAAGTGTGGGGGTCAAGCAGATCTCCTGTTGCAAGCTGCAAGCAGACAATGGGTCTTCGAAGGAGGATACAGGAGCATGGAAATGTCCACTTAAAATGCTGTTCCTTCTGTAGCTGCCCGAATGCTGAAAGGACATCGGGTCTGAACCCTGTATGTAGGGTTGCAAATGGGATGCTGCAGCATTGGGCTATGGCACCACTCAGGGATGGGAAACCTTCAGGGAAGCATTGCTCTTGATGAGCTCTATTTGCAAGAAAATGGAGTGGCTTTCTCTGGCACTGGAAATGTGATCTGCTAACACAGCCCTGGGGGCTGCAGGCAGCTCGGTTCTTCTCTTGGCTGTCCCATAGCTCCAGAAGTCTGATGGTGCCTTTGAGGAAGAATCCTTGTTTAATTAAGTTGTATGCGTTGGGAGGTGACTTTGAGTGATTTCCTTTGTTAGCTGCTGTCTTGCTTGAGGAATGGCTCGCCTTGTTCTTAATGAAACCTCTCCCTTCTGCTGTGGATTGAAAACTGTCTGGAGACTAATGAAGACCCAGACCTTCCAGAGATGCCCTTGCTTCTTATGGACACCAAAGATGCAGTTGTTTTTTGTGGGGAACTAGCTATCTAGCAGCAAGATAACCAGCTCCCAGACAAGCAAGTAAATAGACTGGATGTGTCAGCCCAAAGGCTAAATAATTTCTAGGGCCAAATGGAGACAGCTCTGAGAGGTGTTGGGGGCCCAGGTGCAGGATTGCAGGACTGGGACTTCATGTGTTCAGCACTGAATATTGCTGGGTAGTAGTGCAGCGGAGCTGCACCTTTGCTGTTGCACGGAACAAGATGTGTGACCGATTGTCTCAATCCTACGTGTCAAAACTTGCATACAACTGAAAACCAAAACATACTTATACACTGCATGTAGTGCTAAAGAGCAAGGGAGCTTGGACAGAGTCACAGGTGGAAGAGGCGAAGGCTCCACTGTTGCCAGATGAGGCTGAAACTACCCACAACAGGATGCAGAGCTGGGCTTGAGCCCTGGGCAGTCACTGTGATCCCCAGGGTGATGGGCCTGTAGCTCCAGCTGTACAACCAGATGTCAATAAGGATTAAGTGCTACAGACACTTGCATTGACTTCGGGTGTAGAGCATGGAAAGCTCTGCTCTTTATTGCTAATAATTCTCCAACCTAATTTCTCTTTCTCCATTCAAATCAACATGTTTCCCAGCAGCTGTCTGCTAAATCCCAAGCAGGTTTTGTAATTGGCCCCATTTCCCTGGGAGCTCTGCAACAGCAAAGCAGCTTTTGTCATCTTTTCATTCCTCATGAAACTTCTCCTTCCTGGTGAAGAATGAATTTTTTTCCTGCTGCCTTTGGTCCTTCCAGGCATGGCTCATGGGGCTCTCTGGGGGCTGGAGGAACAGTTTGTCTCGGGTCCCCCTGACAGCATTGCTAACTTCCTGAAAATGCAGATAAACAGGAGTCATAATATTAACTTGGGCTTTCCATATTTCCTTTTTGTTTGGGTTTTGGGTTTTTTGTTTGGTTGGGGTTTTTTGTTTGTTTGTTTTTAGTGTTGGGAAGTAGATAGGGCTGCAGCTGGGGCTCTTGCTGGTTTGCTGGGCAAGGGCCCTTTGGGTTAAGGAGAAGTCAAGATCTCTCGATGCTGTCAGGTGCTGCTGTGGGGCTTTAGACAAATCCTGATGCTCTGGTGGAGGGGCCATGCACATAACAAACCCTGTTCCAGGAGCATCCTGTACATCAGGGAGCCTGCTGCTGCCAAAAAGCTGCATTTGGGAGTTAAAACGGAAGGAGCATGATGGAAATCTTGAAGTTGTGGGCTGCAATGGCTGAAGGACTTCAATAGTGACCTGTTTTCATCCTGAAGAAGGATCCTGCTATGTTTCTGTGCCTGTGAACACACTGTCAGAGGCAGCTGCAGGTCTGTGTTTCCTCTGCTTGACTGCAAGGTCTGCCTCTGTCACAACCCAGACTGGACAGACCAGGGAGTCGTGTTTAATTTGAAATTCCCTCGGGCTAAATTAAGGTGAAAGGACACCAAATGATCAGTTAAAGATTTTATTCATGACAGAAGCAAACTGAACTGGGGAGGTGTGGTAGTAGGTGGCAGGGTTTCTCACAACAGGAATTGGCATAAAACTACTTCTGTAAACTGTGTAAGCATATACATCAATTCAGGGAATAAGGAGATCTCTCCCGTTGAGTCACGAGGTTCAGAGCAGACCCCCTTGCTTTCCAGACTCCTCAGAGAAGGGTCTAGGGGCAGCTGGATCTACTCTTAGTCTCAGACTTGGTCAACAGTTTATATCTTGAAACGGATGAGGTGTAGGGACTGTGGAAAAGGAAAAAGAGAAGAAGACAGAGAAAAAGGAAGAGAGAAAGATTTCACCGGTCCTGGGTCCAGCATTGGTTCAGTCAGCCGAGGTGCCCAGTCAGCAGAGGGGTCCACCCCCTGTGGGCTTGTGCCTCTGGGGCTTCAGCTGGTGTCCTTTTATCGTCCTTGCCCCTCCTTCGGGTGGGCACCCGAACTCGTCAGGTTAATGAACAGTTTGTGAGCCTTTGGGCTTGGGGGTCGTTTGTGGAGTAACTTCTCCTTCCCTGCAGACACTCCCATTGTTTGATCTTCCTATCAGAAGAGCTTATCAGAACAGGGAGCTGCGCACCCTCCAGCATGCCCTCCCCCTCCTGTTGCTGATGTCTGAGCTGATGGGCTTTTCACCTTGGCTCATTGCTGTGCAGGGTTTGTCTTTAAGCAGAACTTGCCCCACCACAATGTTTGAGACATTAACTCTGTTAGTCTGTCACAGCCTCGTGTCAAGAGCTTACTGGAAAACAGCAGAGAGCATCAATGTGGGATGGATCTAAACCTATTGCATCTTTGTTTGGACAACTGGAGCTGGTGCCAGGATCCTGTTTGCTGGGATGGGAAGTGTTGATGGGGAGTTGCAGGCAGCTGTGCCATGCAAATGTGCTGCTTTTTGCTTGGTGCATCCAATGCAGGCAGGGTCACAGCCCTGTGAGCGATGTCCTCCTTACCTTGGGGGTGCTGGGGACTCCTGGTTTTCCCTGGCTGAGTGCAAATGCAACTTGCACACATTGTCAGGTAAGAGCATCTCCTCTTGGGAACCCGAGGGCTCGCTCTGGATAAATTAGCAGTATTAGCCATTGTGTTGCTGAGCAACCCTGTGGGCAGCCTGTGGTGAAGGAGGTGGCTGTGAATTCGAGAAGGATCCATGTCTCCTGCTGGCTCTAATCAAGGTCCTGGCCCTGGATGCAGATTGCAGCCTGGTTTGGCTGCTTCTCTTAACTTGAGCCCTGGATGAATGTTTATAATGCTGTAGTGTTCACAGCTTCCATCCAACAGTGTTTGCATTTGTTCCTAGTGCTTTGATCGTGGTAATAAATCCCAGCTCCTCTGGCAAATTGAATCTTACCTAGGAGGCTATGAGTGTTGTTAGCATTGATGGACTGAGGTGTTCTGCTATCTCCTGGCTTCCTCCAGCTCTGCAGGACTGTGCCACCTTTTCTCGGCAATGCCACTTGCCCATTTTGGGATCATGTCCAGGGAGGTGAGAAGTTTTTCCTCTGTCTCTTGGACTGCCTGACCCAGCAGCGCTGGTGCTGTACTGGCAGCAAGTGCTTGGGCTGCCAAAGCAGCACATTGTGGGGTGAGAGTGCTGGTGCTGTGGAGGGGGAGAGGTCACCTGGACATCCTGCAGGTGGGTCCTGAGGGTGACAAACTGCTCTCCAAGGCTTAAGCCCTGCTACAGTGAAAAAATAACTTCTAAACTTGCCTTGTTTCTAGTTCATCCTGGCTTAGAGAAGGTAACACACTTGGGCCTACTATTCTAAAGCTGTTTCTGGTCTTGGGTGCCCCATGGCCTTGGGTTGAGACTCTTTAAAAATTAAGCTGAAAAGCTGGTTCCTCGGAAAGGGAGTCTCAAACAGAACGAGAGCCAAAGCCTGCCACTGCTGAGCAGTGAGGCTGCAGCCAGTCAAAAGCAGGCAAGGAGAAGTTTCTGCATGGGTTTGTGTGAGTCACACTGAGGACAGACACTTGGCTGTTACTGCTCTGTCTCTGCGATCAGAAAGGTGCCACCTGGGGCAGCCATGGTGGTGGAAATAGGCTGGTTCAGACCTTCCCTGGTGAGGGTGACAGGTACCTTGAATGTTAGCATTCACGAGAAAACCTAGCTGTCCCCTAGCCAGGGGTGGGACTTGGCTGGGGAGTCTCTTGCTTGTGTGTTCCAAGGTCCCAGGGGCATGTGTATTCTGCCGCAGGCCCAGGATCAGCAGGTCAATGAGATCTGCTACATTCAAAGGATGCTGTAAGAGAATAGCTTTGCAGAACTGGGCTGTCCATGGTGAGATGTGATGCTTCTGAAATCCAAGCTTGGGCACCCAGAAAGCCACTGTCTGCTGCAACCTTATTGTTGGTTGAAGGTTAATTCCCTTGAGATCTCTCCATTTTGCTTCTAGCTAAGCTAATGAGGCTGGGACTGTCCTGACCAGTGGCTCATCTCTCAAATCTGCTGTCCCAGCACTGCCTGTGAGAAATTCCAGCAACTTCCATCATAATTTGCTGGTCCCTGAAAATCCTGCATTGGTTTTGCATGTTGCTTCTGAAGGCTGATTTGAATGGTGCTAAACATTTTGATCTCTGCTCTTGTTTGCTGCCTACTCCCCTGACCTGCTTTGCACTGTGACTTTCTTCTGCTGGCTGTAGCCTGCAGTTCCCCAACATCAGTCTCCATTAGGTGACACCTCTTTACCAACATTTACGTGCTCAATATACAATCAGGTAATTGCTGTGCGATTTCACACCCAGGTGATTTATTGCAAGCTCATCCAGCCAGAGACTATAATAATTAATCTGTAAATTAAGCTTGCTTTTAAATTAAGCCATGCATTATAGTAGCATGATGGGTAACTGCTAGCTCTCCAGATTTAGAGGGTGGTGTCACTTGCTTCTCCCACCCAGACAAACTGTAGTGCCTTTAATGAGGCTTTCATGTGTCCCATTTTCCCAAGCACTGGGGACCCAAAGCAAAGATCAATCTTGGGGCATCGAAAGCAAAGGGTGTGGTGATGCCATTCATTGGAAGCCATCGGTACCAGGAACTGACTGCCATGTGAATCAGACCACCTCACTCACCAGGCTGAAAACTAATTCTAATCCCAAACTTTGCCTCTAATCCCCTGATGTTGGACTTGACTTAACATAGCTTGAGAATAAGGGAAAAAGAAGATTTAATTTTTGCTTGTTTTGCAGCTTCGACAGGGCTGCATCTCCCTGATCCAGCCAGGAGAGTCAATAGGTCTAAAATGAGCAATGCTTGGTATAAATACCTCAGTAAATACCAAATGCCTTTTTGGTTTTCTGCAGCTTTTAAGACTTTGGGAGGACGCTAGAATCATATGGGTTCTTCTCTCAAGAAGGACAAAAGCTGCTGAGAACTGAGTGGTGTCAGCAGTCAGAAGTTCAGCACTTCTGCAAAAACAGCCCTTTCTATGCAATGTGTGGTTGGTCTAAACTTTAAACCCTTCCTACCTTTCTCTTTGTTTGATTTCCCCTTAAGTGAATCCTTTCAGAGATGCTTGTTAATTCATCTCCATTTGAACTTGAACGAGGTTGGGGGGGTTCTTGGGAGCCCTTGGTGTCTGTAATGCTAAACACTAGCTATATGGGTTATCTCACTCTGGCAGCCCCTCACATTGTGGCTGGCTTCCCCCCTTCCTCCTGCAGCTGGGAGCCCAGGTCCCACTCATTCATTCATTCATTAATCCCTTTCATTCCCTGCTCATTTGTTCGTATCCTTTGCAGCATGGGGAGAAAATTGCAATCCTGAGAACAAATAGGAATTCATCTTCTCTTTGGAAATAAAAGCCGGTCCATTTAAATTGTTTGTTCTCTTTGAGATTTGCCTGTGTGCAGATGAGATGGAGGTCTTCTATAATAGAGTTGAAGCCTTGGTGCTGAGCAGGGACAATAGGAGGGAACCCATCCCTCTTCCTTTTGTATCACACTCTCTCCCTGTGCCTCCCCCAGCCCCCAAGAGGATCAGATGAATTTTCCAGGGCAGATGGATCAGTTCTAATGATGTACTTCTGTGCTCTTCTGGCCTCCAGTAAACATGATTAAAGCAAAGAGATTTGCGCTTTTTTTTTTTTTTTTTTTTTATTTTGAAGACTGCAAAGTTACTATGTGGCTCCTGCTGGGCAGCATGGCCACTGCTGCAATGTTTATATCAGCCTGTGCTCAGGGAGGGTGCCAGGCTGTGGGTCCATGTGATTGCAAATTTGTCTGCCGGTATGTTGAACTTTTTCCTGGCTGTGTGTGCACAGAGAACCCCGGCAGTTCAGGAGGGGACAGAGTCCAGACCCAAGAGCCTGCTCCCCTCCTGCAGGCATGGGAAAGCATGGGACCCTTGGCTTCTTGGACCTCTGGGAGGAGAAGATGGCAGTGGCATCTCTCTGTCTCCTGCCTCATTCCAGCTGAGCCCTTCTTTTAAGCTTGTCTTATGCTGGGAAATCATAAGCTATGCCTGCAACTTTGCTGGATGAACAGTTTTAATTCGAGACAAAAAAAAGACACTGGAGCTTACCTTGTCCAGCTTCCCACCAGAGCTGGGGGCAGAGCATGCATGTGCGGGGATCAGGGCTGTCCTGAGTCGGGCAATCTGCAGTGACCAGTGAGCCCAAGCTCCTGGTCTGTGGTGGCTACCTGGGGGCAAGGGACCTCCTGCAGAGCCTGAGCCAGGCTGCTGGCATGGGTGGTGGAAGAAGGTTTGGGGAACTTGCGTTGTTGCCTGTGGGTGAGTGGAGAATGATCCTGTTCCCCTGCAAAAGCAGAATGGAATAAATTCTCCCAGGATGGATTTGAACAAGCTATTTAGCTACTGCAGCCCATTAAGTGATCCTTAAAATGTAAGTTTCCCAATTTGCAGAGGTGTTGAGCTGCTCAGGTGTTTGAGGTGCTCTTGGAAGTGGCTGCTGCATTCTGAAGTGTTTCTAAAGCTGAGCAGATCCTTGAATGTCTTGTCCCTGTCTCATACAAGGGACTTGTTTTCCAGTTTGAACAGTCATCAGCTACATTTACTGTCAGAAAAGCTTGTGAGAGTAATGAACCCTGGAAACTGCTTATCTGTCTTTTGAAATAAAAATGTTTTTGTCCTGGCAACCAAATGATATCTTGCACTTGGCAAAAAGAACTAAAACATACTACATCTCAAATGTCATCTGCTCACAGAACTGCTCTTGAACAACCTGCAAAGCAGAAATTTTTAATGTGTGATGGGATTTAGTTAGTATCACTTTCTGGAGGGCAATATAGTGAATTAATTCTTGCAAAGTGGGCTTAGGAGTCTTTGCTTTGGACAGCGCCTTTCGCCTCCATCCATCCAAGTGAAGTAGTGCAGTCACTTCTGTAGGATGTAGCTTGCCTTATAGGATAAAGGTGACTGTTACCCAGTGCTGGTAGTCCTTCACTGCCTCTCTGCCATCACCTTCATCCCCCACTGTGCTTGGAACACTAGATAATTTTGCCTATCAGTTTGGGAAAAATTTGTCTACAGTGCTGGAGAGTAAAGACATCCAGAAACCTGTCCTACATTGCTGCCTAATGGTGTGCTTGTGCTGGAGACTCACCACCCCATGGGGACAGAGCCACTGTGATCCCCCCAAAAGAGTGTCTGCAGCATGTTGAGCTGCTGTCTGCCTGCACAGCTACTGGGAAAAGCACTGCTGACTTTTTTCCTTCTCTGAAATCTCTCTCTTTCACTTTTTACCACCCTAATTCTCCATGGGTAAAAGCATGAGTCTCCAGCTTGAGCTGAATGATTAAACCAAGCCATTGTGAGCAGCTGTCGCTCAGCTTGCAGCTGGGAGCGGGATCCTTTCTGGAGGATGCAGCACACAGACCCGGGCTGACCTCAGCTGCAAAGGGCATCTCTGAAGTTGTGCATTGCTTTGACAACTCGGAGGCTAAAACTCCCCAAAGCCTTGCTGCTCTGTGCGATTCATCCGCTCGGGCTTTGCGTCTCGGCGCTCCAGCTTCTCGCCTCTGGTTAGAGGCAGCATGGCAACTGTGGAGCCTTGCGCTCTGCAACCACCACCAGTAAATCAGCCAGAAAAGAGCTGTTTTCATTTCTTGTTTAAAAACACTGGCTGCACTAAAAATACCTCTGCCCCTGCAACCCAGACAGTGAATGGAGGAGTTGGCGGGGGCTGCAGGGCCTCAGCAGGCTGTTTAGCATGACAATACATCTCTCTAATTGTCCATATGCAAGGTTTGGTGCTGGGTGGATGAGATTAAGAGGCTGGTTAGTGATTCATAGCTGAGTCACGGGTGCTTTGGCTGGAGGGAAGTGTTGCCCCCCAGTTGGAGCAAGGGGAGAGGATGGAATTGAGCTCTAAACTTCAAACCATGTGAGGTCAAGGGTGTCCTTCCACAAAGGTCTCAGGAGGTGCTTGCTGCTGAAAGATGTCCAGCTTCGTTCTTGTGTGGCTGGCTGCTCAGCAAACTAGCAACTGGCCTGAGTTGGGTTCAATGTGTGCTAATTAATCCTTAGCTGTTAACCACTGCACAAATGCAGCTCTGTTGCCCCATCTTTAATGTAGGATGACCTGGCCCTGCTCGGATATAAAGGATTTTCTGGTTTTGCAGCTCTTTAAGGATAAAGAACATGAAAGGTTGAGCTTTAATTGTGGCTTTAAATGAATTTAAATCTCTTGAAAAAGCTGCAGGTTGAAGTAGAGATTTGGGATGAGAAAGTGCCTTGCTGCAGGGACAGCTGGTTTGGCAGGCTGGAGTCTGGGGTTTGGGGTGTCTACGGAGAGGCCAGAGCTTGGCTGCCTTCTTGCAGGGTTAAAATTGGATGAGGAGCTGCAGCTGCTGCTGGGCAGAGTCTTTCTTTCAGCTGGAAGACTGAAATGGCTGTGGAGGTCATTTCCCTCCTCAGTTGGTCTGTAACAGTGCTGCCTGGTTGCTTCTCCTCCACCACTTTAACTCATAAGAGAAATGAGTTCCTGGAGCTGTTGCTTGGTGTTTCTTTTGAGAAGTAAGTGGGGAAATGCTAATGGGAAAATACAACACTTTCCCCTCACCAGTCCTCTTAGTTTTGAGTTAAAATGCATTTAGGCTCCTGGGAGGAAGAGGAGTGCCTCCAATGTGGTAGTTGGTCTTGGTATTTAATGTAATTTCATGGCCTGTCTCGAAAGGCCTTATTAACAAGGTAGGGTGTGAATTCAGTGTGAAGGCACTAGGAGCAGCACTGCCTACAGCAGCAATGTGCATGGTGATGCGGTCATAGTCCTGGGCTAGCTGTCTGGTTTTATTTTTGACTACTGCTGCCTTCAGAGGCAGCTTCCCTCTCAGGGTGGAGGAAATTATATGTGATCCCAGGGAAAGATTTGTCACACCCAGCATGTACTCCACTGACGCTGACCCTGCTATGGCAGAATCAAAATGCCAGAGGGTTAGAGTTCTGTCACAGCCAGCACTAATAGTCAAGGATAAGAACCCAAAATGACTCCTGGTAACAGGGTGGCAAGTGGGAGAGACCTCACAAGCACATCTCACAGGCACCCTCCAGGTGTTTGGAGGGCTGAGAACTTGCTGCCATCTATGCTTGTAGCCCTTGAAAGGCTGGTTTCCTGCACTGTGGGGGGAGAGCTTCAGAGGAGGAAGGATGCTGCCTGTGTTATTGGGTCATAGATAGTGTCAAGTCTGTCTGACACTACTCAGTTCTTGGGGGCTGCAGCACTGCAGGCATTAACTGGAGCAAGTCAGGCATTTATATTGCAATCGTGCCCAAAAGGCCAGAACTGGAGATCCAGGATGGGAGTTGCCATGTCAGACACACAGTAAGATATAATGATCCTCTGGGCTTCCAGCCTTTTGCTGCCTAGGGAAAGGAGGAGGAAAAAACAAACCCCAGGTGTCTGTACTCAAACTAACAAATGGGCAGAGGCTGCTGTGTGCTGACGGGCAGGGCAGGAGGCACTCAGCACTGTGAGGTGAGCTTGTACTGCTGAGCCCTGCCAGCACAGCCCTCGGTGAGCTGAGCTGCCTCCCAGGGTCAGCAAAGACAAGCCCTCGCTCGCTGTGTGGATGCATGTGGGACGTCACTGGCAGGGGATGCAGAGCCAGACTGGGGAGCACCTCAGCTTGCAGGCTGGAGGCCCCGTCAGAAGCAGTGTGGCCAAACCTCAGCATCTCATGGCTGTATTTGTTAAACCTGATGGAAATGGCCTTTTCTGCCCTGCCTTTCTGCAAAGCCATAGCTTCTGGGGAGAGCTAAAACTTGGTAACAGCATCCAACAGGAGCTCTAGTCTCTTCTCTAATGACTCACTGATATAGCTATCAGCTCATTACTGTGTGCTGCTCTGCCTAAATGGACAGTTAATTTGCTTGTAGCGAGCACTACTAGTTTGCATCCCTTGTCCATTTTGTTATTGATGTAACTGCACCCAGCCGCAAATTAATTGGCTGCTGCTTTGTTGGCCCAGAGCAAATTGCTTGCAGATGTATCATAAATTCATAGATGGTAGACTAGACTGGCGGGATGCTGGGTGTCCTCTACACCCCTCAGTATCAAACTGATTAACAGCTTGTAGCGTTTGGAGGGAGGGAGGTGTGCTCCAGAGCAAAGTCATCACGGCCCTGGGTGCCTACAGCCTTGGTTAGGGAGCTTGGGAGGGGGTGAAAATAGGAAGAGGATGGTGCTGGGTAACCTTTAAAGTTAACAGCTCTTTATGGAAGTAGCTTAGTGTCATTTGTCTTCTGTGGCAGCTGGGGTCTGTGATGCAGAGAGATGCTGCACGTTGGGGTGAGCCCTGTAGGCAGGGCAGAGCTGAGAGTGAGCTGTGGTCTGTCCGCTGTTGGAGCAAGGGTCTTGGTGTGGCTGGGCTTGAAGTGTTTTAACCTGCACGTGCAGGCTGGTTCTTTGGCTGGTTTATCTTCACCCAGCACAAGTACAACATAAGTGAAGTATTCCCTCTTTTCACGGCATTGACGAAAGCCTAACATCAATGATCTTAAATTAATGATATGTTGAAAGCTCAAGGCTAAGGGAGCAGGAATTAATATCCTTGAGACCTGTCTAGTTCTGCCTCTTCTGACACCTCCTAATTTTCCATGTAAATTGGCTTATGGATCTTTGGCTCAAAGGCTGTGTTGTGTGCTGGGGGAGTCTGGCGTGTCTGCTAGGAAATTATCCAGTGTAATGGCAGGGTTATAATTGTGCTGTAGCTATTCAGATCTGCCTCCCCTGTGTGGACGCCCTATCTGTGACTATCTGAATAATCACTGCATTTATAGCAGTTTAGCGTGCATTTCTGGTTTGTTAAATACTGTATGCCAGTATGCAACAGGCCCGTGTGTGCACAGTTGTGCTCATAATAAAACATGATGTTTAATCCTTCTGTTATATTGACTCAACTGTGCATGAACAGCAGGGATAGTTCTTACACACACACCTAGAAGAATAAGCTCAGGCTTTGGCTTATCCAAGTAAAGTAAATTCACCCAGAATTTTGCAGGAAGTAAATAAAGGTGTGAGCACAGCTGCAGGGAAATCCATTCAGAAGGTATTGATTCACTAGATTCTGGATCTGTTACTGTACAACAGTACAGACTGAAGGCTGTTTCTGACTTCACAGAAAATCAAATGTGGGGCTTGACTTTTAAAACTAATTGTACAATAAGGAAGAAAAGCTGTGCAAGTCATTCAATCAGCTGAAATTCATTCAGCTTTTAAATTAAAAAAGGTCTATTGACTAGCTGTGCTTTAAGTGCTGCTGATTTGAGGGCTGTGTAGCACAATGAGAGCTTGTCCCTCTGCACAAATGTAATAAATAAAAACAAGATACAAAAAGAGCCGGTGTCCCTTTGCGCTACGAGTTTGTGATTGGAAAATTCCCTCAATTTGCACACAGCAATAGTCCTTACTTCTAAGGCCTGAGCTGAGGATGGGAACCATAGTAACATCAATAAAAAAATTCCCAGAAGAAGGGGAAGTTTTGCTGAAAAAGTGTCCCTGTTTGACCCTGGAAGATGGTTATGGAAACAAAGCTGTGGGAACCTGGAGGCACAGCTGGGTGTGGGCCAGCCCTGGTGGCTGTGCCTGTGATGAAAGCTCAGGGGGTGCTGCTGCCCCTTTCTCAGATGCAGATCTGCTCAGCAGGCTGCTGGGATGGGCTCAGGCTCAGCCCAACAAAGCTTGGCAGTTGCTTTCAGGTAGATGTGTATGAGGGCAGTGACCTTTCCTAAATCCAGGATTGAGAATTAAGTCTTAGCTCAGTTCAATCGCCCAACTTCTGGAATATCTCAACAGAGGTGTTCTGAGCACCAGGTTTGTTCTGACCAGTTAAAATATTTTTGTCTATCGGGGAGCAAATTAAGATGGAAATGTGCAGACCAGAAGCTCTTTTGGGCTCAGGAAGGACCTTTCATTGTTATGTTAGATGGTTATGTCGCCAGCATCCCCTTGCTGACACTGAATGCTGCTTTGTGCTTTGGTGGTTTTATTTAGTTTGCCGTATGGAGTGTTTCAGCAAACAGCATGGCCAGGGCACGCCCCGGGAGGGGAGCCTGAACAGGTGCTGAACAGAGATCCTGAAGTCCCTACGCCAGCTAAACAGCAGTATTATAAGCAGCAGTCTCACAAGAAGCCAAAATCAACTGTCTGGACAGAGCTACTAACAAGGCAAATAAGTCTGTAATAGATTTTGGTAAAACTCACCTCTGGTTTTAATTAGCTCAATAATTCTATTTTCAAAGTCTGCTTGAAAGACTCAGAATTGACTTTGATTTTTCTTTTTTCTTTGTTTTCCTCCCTAGGAGAGAGTAGCAGAAACTAACTTCTGGAGGTGGTCTATTTAAAAAGGACCAAACCCACAATTTTTTTCTTTCATAAAACAACAAGAAGATTGTTTCCCTTTGGCTACTCTTCCCTCAGTGCTGAAATTGTCTGGCTCTCTGAGTCTCCAGTGCCCATTGCTCCTTCTGGAGCTTAAAACAAGCCCCCCAGGGGTACTACTGGTTTCTCTTGACTGTTTCCTCTTCCAGAGTGGCACAAATGGTACTGACTGGTCTCTTTCCCAAGACCTTAGAGCTTCCTTGCATCTCTGTCCCTGGCCAGTGCCTGTATCATCACCCTTGGCCATGGATCTTTTTGATTAAAGATGTCTTGCTTCTACGTATTTGATGAAAACTGTCCAACTTTGTCCAGTTGACACACACGTCATTGTGGTGTCCTGACCTTGGAGGCTGGTGAAAACCTTTCCTGGGAACCTAAAGGGAAACCTTTAAGTAGAAGCCCAAGGGGAAAAAGTCAGGTCAGGGGTCAAAAAGAGGAAAGAAATTTATGCCAAACTATTGGGATGTTTTTACCTTGTGTTATCTCCCAGGGCAAAGCCTCTGAAGTGCCATCAGCTCATCTCATTTTAAGCCAGAGTGTGTTAGACAGACTGCTGGAGAGGTTGCTGCTTCCTCTTGCAGTCTGTGGAGCAAAGATGTAAATGCTCCAGGGTGAGCAAATCACAGGGCAACAGTCAGGATCTGATGTGTCTTACTGGAATATATCACCACCACTGTAAGCACCAGTTTCTCCAACTGTAGAAATGGGGATAAATTAATTTCTGCTCCTTCTGCAAGTTATGGGCATGGAGTTATTAATGGTCATAACACACTCTAGTCCATGTTGCAGAAATGTCACCTAAGACAATTTTGCAAGCTTCAAAAATAGTATAGCATCTGCTAATCAATACTCATTCCCACTCCCTCTTCTCCCAACCAGCTACAACTCAAGGCTAATTTTTTTTCCCCCTCGAGGTGTTTGCTGTTCACACTAATGCATCCTGAAATACAGCCACTGACACAAAAATATCAGATGTGATGTGAAGCAGCAAAATAGGGTAATATAAGCCACTTGCAGAGCCACTGCTGCCAGCTGTGTCCTCGTTATGTGTGACACTGTCCAAGTGCAGGCAGATGTCTCGCAGGTCACTGAATGACTCTTGCTTTTAGACAGCAGTTTTTATTTTGGGAGTTAATAAAAGCATCGAGTCATAAAAGTTCCTATTTGGATTTCACAAGGACCAAATCTTGTTTTAGCCTTTCCTTTTTTTCTGTTTCTTTATTCTTTCATTTGCTTAAAATTTCTGTAGTCTTCCCATTGTCCTTTATACTCCATATTTCTCAAAGCTTCCTTTACCCTGAGATATATCAGCTTTCAGGAGTCAGGCATGTTTGATTGAAAGACTAATGGTAAGCTGAATTTTGTTTCCTGATGCCCTGTTCTGCAGGAGCCAGCTCTTGTCCCTTCACCACCACCACTGCCATCCCAATTCTTCCCTCTGTGTGGTGCTTTACAAGTCAAACCCAGTCTGGATAATACTGCCCTTTTCTAGCTCATCATCAAGGTGAGGAAGGAGCAGAGTAAAGGAACTGCAGAATTTGCTTAAAACTTGATTGATATCCTCAGGAGTTATCCCATTCTAGTTGATGGGAGGGTAAGATAGAGCAGCTTTTCTCCAGCTGCCATCTGGGATTGTTACTTCTTCCAAAATGAGACACGTCTTCAAAGCTTCCTTTGCAAATGAGTTGATGGACATCACCCAACAACTTCTTGCAAGGGGAGAAATGTGATGTGGATTTTCTGCTTGTGGCTCTGAATGTTGGTGAGGTATCCTGATATGATTAATGCTATAGCTCTTTCCTTGGGAGCTGCAGTGAAGGGTTTCTATTGAAAAATCCCATTTTTCCAGAGCCTGCAGTAGCTGGATTGTATCCTGCTGCTTTCTGTTCTGAGGTGGCTGTGTTCTGGGGAATGTGTGTGCAGATAAATTAGTTTCTGCAGAGTTTTTTATGGAAAATACGTTCCAAAATATGAACTGCTGCTTAGATAGTAACTTTGTGAACTGCCTGTATTGTCTTTGAGGCCTTCCATCACACTTGTAACATCTAACACAGTAGCAAAAGAGTCAAAGAATTTCTACAAAGATCTGGTGCTCCTGCAGCATTATTTGAGTCCCTTTACCACATGAACAGTCAAATACAGAATTTAAAATTTGGGCTTCTGCACTAAGCTGTCACAATTGCAGTTCATTAGTATTGATGTTTCCTCTTTAAAGAAGAGATTAAACATTCCTGAAAAATGCTCCTGACAGATCTAATGTATTGCAGCTTGTTACTGGTTGCAGAAGCTTGTTTTCTGCTAGTAATTATGTAAGCCAGCTGCATGTCACTTAGTCAATCTCATACTCATCTAAAGCAATACCCTCACTGCTGGGTCATCTCTCACAGCCCATGAGATGTATCTGATATCTTTGCAGCTATTGGAATAAGCACATTTTAAAGAATTAGTACAATGAGGTGATTTGGGGAGATTAAAGAAACAGAGGTTATGTCCTGTCTTTAATACATCAAGGCTCAGCTGATCTGCCTGATCCCTGAAGCTGGCAGGCTTGTCAGTGCTGCAGCTTTTATCTGACACTTGTAATGCTGCAGACAAGTGTTTCTGGTAACTTTGTCTTGAATCACCCACTACTCTTTTCTGGTTTCCTTTTGTGTGCTAAAGGACAGAGTCAAGATAAGCAGTTGCTTTTCTCAGCAGTCCTGTAGATTTTATCTGAGATGACAGCCTACATTTTCCAAGGATAAAATGGTCATCATTATTCTCCTGTTTCCAGCCATCATCTGAGGTTTGGTCATTAATACTTGTAAAGCATTTGAAATTATTAGACTTGAGGAACTAGACCACAGTAACATGTTAGCTTTCCTTCTTGGCAGCTCATTTTGGTGGTGAAATCAGAGCCCCGAGATGTCAAACTCCACTCTTGGACAGCCACAGAAGAAGCTTTTGGCGTGACTCAGACCTTGTTTTGCTTGGCTTTTCTCTAATCCCATGTCATTAATTTCAGTGGAGGCAGTGGTGTGAGTGAGAGCAGACTCTGGATTTCCTCCTGTGGTCGAGCAGTAAAGGGGGTCTGAGACTGCCTGTGCAACTGGCCTGTTTCCTTGTGCGATCATGGACTGTTCAGTGCCTGCGATTGCCCAATGAGCATTAACCTCTTGGATGTGTGTGTGTGATGTGTAGGGTGCTGTCCCATCTTGGAAAGGATTAAATACCTCTCTGAATGCAGCTGCTGAGGCTGGATGGTACTCACACCCCTTGGAGGGTCAGTTTGGTCCCAGGGCATGTTTGGCTGTTCAGGGCAGGTTCCCTGGTTAACTGTTGTTCTAGGAGTGAGTTAGAATATGGATGTGTGGAAGGGAGCTATGATATGGAAGCACAGCAGAGCGCTTGGTGCCTGGTCCACAGCCATCCCATGTCTGCCCCCGCCCCCCCCCCCCCCCCCCCAGTGGTGTATGTCACAGCTTCTGCATTTAGATCTTGGTTTATAACCTCCTCCCCATTCACTCTTTCAAGCTTTTCTTCTCCAAGCACAGATGATAACTCGTGAAGTTTCACTAATGTGTGAGTTGGGAATTATTGCTGCTGAAGAAACTTCTTTAGACTTGAGGAAACTAAGGCACCAGGAAGGAAAAGGGCAGACAGCCATGAAACATGGGCCTGAGTCTACCTGCCAGACCTGGCTGGAAACTGTTGTAAAGAAATAAGCAGACACTGATGTAAACTGAGCCAAGTCTCAATATGCAGCTATGTGGCCAGCTCAGTGCAGCCTTGATTGAGACCACAGTGGTGTCCTCCCTCATCTCACATCTGTACACCAACACTTCATCTATGTGCTTTAGCCAAATCTGGAGATGAGAAAATAGCAGAATATTAACGGTGGAGCTCTAATCCACTCCTAGCAAGCCTGAGCTTGGACATGATGCCATGTGGACAGGGAAGATGATAAATCAGGCCACTGGTGTGGAGATGTGGGCTGTGAGTGGCTTATGAGTTAGCCAGTGGCCAGGAGGTGGGCTACAGATGCTCCCAGAGCACTTTTCCAAGTGATGGGATCCCCATTGGGCCCCATAACCTGACCCATAGGGTCTGCCAGCCTGAACATGGCTGCATACCTGGGGGATCATGGCTGCACCGTGGGATATAGTGTAGAAAGGCGAGGGAGATGAAGTGCGCATCCAGCTCCCAGAAGCCTTGGGAAAGGCTCTCATTTGCATACCATGGCAGTGTGTGATGCTTTCCTGCCCCAAAGGGTTGCCCGGCGTCTCTGCAGGGGGGTCATCTCAGTCTTCTGCATGCATGTTTCTTTGCTCTCACATTGGCACTGGTGCCGCAGGGAAGATGCCTGGCTGCCCTTCTGCTCCAAAGGATTGTGAAGATAAAGAAGTGTCTGGGGCACATAAGTCCTTATGCTGGTCCATTTAAGAGCTAACCACCCAGACCAGCTTCTTGCATCCTGTAGCCTTTGGCGTACTAGGAGATCTTCTAATAGGACCAGAGGTCAAGCCAAAACCTGACTGTGCTCAGTGTAGCCCTTTTCCCAACTGCATGCAAAGCTGCTCTGCTCCCCTTCTCTCTAAAACAAGGTGTAATTAGCTATGCTGTGGCAATATAATGAACAGTGGGCTGGATTTGCTTGGTAAAGCCTCCCAGAGCACACAGGAGACATCCTAATTACCCTGATTGGGCCATTATGATGCAAGGTTGATAGAGAGATGCTGGAATGTTATTTTGCTTTTTTCTTTTACACTGAGTCTCAGACTGTCAGGAAAAAAGGGGGGAGGTCTCATTAAAATCCCCCCAGGAAAGACACATAATTTATTTCACACTGAACAATTGATGTTTCCCATGCTGCAGAAAGACTGAATATTAATTCCAGCAAATGGGTCCCTTCTCATTGAGCTGCTAGTGTTTGTGTTCTTAAACCTAGAGATCGGGTCAGTACTGGCTGGGGGCTGGCTGTGGCTTGGTACAGTGCATCTCAGCCCAGGAGCAAATGTGTATGTGCTTTCTTCAGTGGCTGCGGTTGGCTGGGGAAAAGTATCTGGACTTGAATAAAAGCAAAGGACAGGCAACTTGCTCTCACTCTGAGAGGTGACATTTTACTCTTTTTCCCATTCTGAAGGGGGTTTCCCCATTGATAACACAACAAATTTATGTTTCCAGAGCACTTGGAGGTCTAAGGTGGGGATTATGATCTAGGAGGTTATAATGACTCGACCTTTAAAAAAAAAGAGGGGGGGAAAGGAGGCAAAAATTAAATCCCTAAAATGCTTTGGCAAGTTGAAATCCAAAGTCTTAATTTATGAGCAGGCAGGAAGGAGGACAGGGAGTCCTGACATGAACAGTCTGTTCCTTTCAAAACCTGCTTCCATTTCTTGGTGGGAGGGACCTGGCTGCTGGAGAAGGTGTACCTCCAAGAACCAACCTCCTAATGGAATAAGTCAATGAGAGCTTTATGCAGCTCTTACCAGTGCTGACTTCACCCACCATTTCCACCACCATGTTTATCTTTATTGAGTCCTCTATGCCAAAATGTTAGTGTTTGGCTTTCTGAGGTCAGGCCCCATGGGAGAAAAGGTACCCAACTGCATCCCTGAGTCTGCAGCGGGATGTGGGTGTGAGAAGCAGCACTGCTCCTGGATGAGGTAGGAGTTTTCTCCTTGCTGTGGCTGCTTAAGGAGAGCTCTGCTTTCTCCTCTGAAGTGTCTGGTGGAGCAGGGCATGGCAGCCTGGTGTCACCAAACTGCTGTGCTTCCAGCAGCATGTGTAGGAAGATAATTGCAAGAGCTCCTTCAGACTTAGCAAAGGCAATTTAATAATAACCAAACACCAGAATAATTAAAATTATGTCACTGACTCTCAGCCTGCCTACCCTGCGAGTGGAAACCTGCAGGGAACAGAAAAGTGCAGGTTGGTGGGAAGGGCTGATTCATCTGTTAACTTAGTTTTAAGTGGAAGAAATAAGGTTTAAGGCCTAAGCCAAAACCTGTGTGTGTCACTGTAACTGGAGCTTGGAGAAGTCACTGCCCTGAAGGTGTTTCTATGGAGCCAGACCCTGCAGATCTCCTTTCCTCATGTGGTGCCAGATGATGATGCACTCAGTACCTGGGGTAGAGTCTGTTCCCTGTTGTGTTAAAAACCCACCGACTGCTGTGGTGTAAACTCAAACTCACCCTGGTGTGACAGGCAGCAGAACTTGGCTCTCATTTCCAGGGGACTAACCCTGTATGGACGTGCAAGACTGGGCCTTGAGCCTTCAGTGGTGCTTGTGTTGCTCAGCTTCTGTGCTTGAGGAGGGCAATGCTGGTGTATGTAGTCTGCCTTTGCTTTGGAGAAGGAATCCTTCATACAAAGGTTTGACCCCAGGGAGCATTGACATTACTCCAGCATCAGGCTGCAGCATTTAGAGGTGGTGAAAGGTACTGAGCTGACAATCCTGGAGGCTTTTCTAATGTGCTTGTCCTCAACACATCCAGAAGTGCTTATGAAAGCACCACTCTGTGCACCATCACATCTCATACTGAAATAAGCCAATTCTCAAGTGTAACTTTGCAGTTGTTGAAGCCCAGCTCTACCTTTCAGAAGAAGCCAGTGCCACTGTTCTCCCATGAGCCAGACTGGGAGATCAGGAGTGACTATTTCCATAGCTAACACAACCGAACTGGTAGAAAGGTGCTGTGAGAGAAACAACTATTGGGTCCGATACGATTGTGGGAGCTGTTTCCCAAATGGGATATGGGTAGGGCACGAAGGCTCTAAAAGCAGGGATCATCTCTTGTGCCCTCCTGCACTTGGGGTCTACGTCTCTTAACAAAGGTTTTCCCTCCAGTGGTGCAGTGAGTTAGTTCCCTGTTCAAATGCTGTCCTGTAAATACAGCTTCAAAATACGTCTTCTGTTGCTTGGAGGCACTGAAGGGCCCCCGTCAGCTGGAGGAGCCCTCCAGTGGGAGATGGATGGGGGCTGTAGATGAGAAATCTCTCCCCCTTTATTTCTCTACTGCTGGTGAGACTTTCCTGTGTGCTGTCCCCTCCCCAGGCCCACAGCAGTGATTGAGCAAGTGGAAGAGCTGCAGGGGAATGCGAGGGTTTAGCTGTGTTGCTTTGCTAATGGGAGGTGAGCGAGAAAGGGCATTGCTGTATGGTCCCTGTGTCTGGCAGGAGGACTAATGCGAGTGGGCTGGGAATGTATCCGTACCTGCCACGTGGCTCCTCTCCCACCAGTGAGTCTGTTGAATGAAATGCATCCAATTAGCAGCCCAGGAGGATTGATGAAACATGATTTGTCAGGTTCTGGCTGTGTCCCAGGGGCCAGTGAGTCACCCCACCTTTCCCTCCTCCTCACCCGGCAGCCGCCAGCATTGCGCTCGCTCTCCATCACGGCTGCAGTTTGCTCCTGAGCAGGTTTAACTGTGCAGAGACTTCAGGTGGAGAAAGGTGTCTGGAGAAGGATGTCACCAGCCTGCTGCCTAGCAGGGCTTTGGGGACCTCAGCTCCAGCTTGTCCTTAGTGCTGACTTGGCAGAGCTGTGGCTGTGGGGAAGGCAGGAGTATATGGCACCGGCTGGTGTGGACACAGGGATATACAGTGGAAAAGAGGTAACTGAGAAGGGTGAGCTGGGGACTGAATCCTGCAGCAACCAGCCAAGGAGGGCTCTGTCACTAGCTGGGAAAGTAGGAGTAGAAGTAACTGGGCCATCTGCCTCTTGTGGGAGTTTCTCAAGAGCAGAGCTGTGACATGTGGCTTCAGTTGCACCTCTAAGGACAAGGAGAAGGAAGAAGAGGGAGTGGAAAGTGAACCCATCTGTCTTCCTGCTGTCTGACGATGCAGCTCGCAAACACACAGAAGTGCTGGCAAAAAGAGCTGAGGAAATTTGTCTCATCCAGTGTAGCAGGCTGTTGATCTGAACAACTAGATTGAATAGTTTCTTTCTATCACCCTTTGGTTTAGGGGGTGCTTTTCGCCCTAGTTATTTAGCTGGATTTCCCTTAGTTTCTCTCAAGCGAGAGAGACACTCTCTTGGCTGTGTATGGGAGGCAGGACTGCAGGGAAACATGCTGCAATATCTCTGTGCCCTTCTCACCATGCCTTTCAGATGGACCTCACAGCACTTCAGGCTGCCTATCTCTGCACAAGTAGCTGTGTCCTTTTCTACTTAGTGATGCCTTTTATTCAAGCTCTGCCATTAGTAACCGAGGCACTGAGATGGGGGGATCACATAATAAATACAAAGAGCAGAACAGACCAAGTGGTAAAGCTGAATGCAAACTGGAACGTCAACAGACTCTCTGACTTAACAAAGCCAGCTCTGAAAAATAGGCAAAAGGGGTAGGGTGTTTGGAGTAGGTCACACCAAGGTGCACAGAGACTGTTCAGATACTGGAAGGCCTTGCCTTACCCCCTAGGTAGGGGGACACCTCTGAAGGCCTTTGATCGAAGGGTTTGTCTTCAAAGGAGAGGTTCTTGTTCATCTTCCCCTGTGCTTTGGGGTGATTTAGGGAAGATGGCAAAAAGCTATGTGCTGTCTGTGTTCTTTGCTGCTTTGCTTGCTTGTCTGTACCTCTCTTCCCAACCTCCCAGTGCATCCACAGGTATCCACATCCTTGTCTTCCTGAGGTGCATTTGCCACAGCTTTTATGGATGTACGTGGAAAGGAAGGGACCCCACAGCCAGTATTTAGGCATCTGGACTAGGAAACCCCTTGGGGACAGGCATGAGGGAATGACAACTATGAGCCTTTGTCAGGGTAGTGGGAAGGGGCAGGTGCCTCTGCTGGGACACCGGCTAAATGGGAAGCCTTCTCCTTGGTGTTGGGACCAGGTCTCTCTAGCATGGCTTTCACTTCACATAGATGAGGTCTAAAAGGACTTCAGCCTGGGAAGGTGCCTGTGTACTGTGCCTTGACTTCAGTGTGATGAGATCTGGAGAAGGTCTACTCCACAAAGACCCTTTCAAGTGTTGCACTAGGTGGTGCTGGTCTCTCTTGGTTAGCCCACAGTGCCGCCATGGTTTTTAGCACGTGGCTTGGCCACACTGGGTCAGACTGACTCACTTCAGGCAGGAACAGACTAGTTCAACCATAAACACCCCTTTACTGCGTAAGCAAGATAGTATCTTCAGCGTGCTGCTTTCTGAGAGCCTTGACAATTCAGTCTGTTTTCGCTTCTCTCATACTTTCCTCATTGCTATTATTAAAGGAGGAAAAAAACCCACCCAACCACTACCACCTCCTTTCACAGATAAGTGTGCCAGTTCTCACCTTAACTTCCTTATGGGAGAAAGGTAACACAATAGCTTCCCTTGTCCTGAGAGCGAGTCTGGCTTGGCACAGCACACATCTTCCTTGACCTTCGCTCCTGCGCCCTCTGGGGAGAGTACTGACCAAAGAGCAAAGCAGATCCATGAAAACCAGCAGGTGAAAATTCCTGGCAGTTAAAATGGGGCAAAGATTTTAAAGTCATAAAGCTTGAAAGCTCTCTATGTGTCTGGCTGGGTTTATTGCTCAGGGAAGCAGGGGTGAAAAACTTGCAAGACACCGTACAGTTGTGTGGATGTGCTGCTGCGGTGGGTGCAGGTTGACAGAGCATGGAATGAAAATACAGAGAGACCCTGTTAAGAGGTTTGTTCAATGGCTTAAAAAGCAACATGATGCACCTGATGATGTCAAAAGTGCTGGTGTTGCACACCAGCCTGCTTTGATCACCAGATGCAAGTGAATGGCTGTGTTCTCTACAGGGTGTAGACTGAATTATTGGCTGTACTTAAACACCTGCATGTGTGGCATGTGTGCATTAGGCAGACCCATAAGCGTGCATGTGGCTTAGAAAGTCTTGTGCAGGTGACACAGTTTTGGTATGTAGGGGTGAATTTCTGTTCTGGGTATATTGTGGGTGGCTGGTGGCATGAAACCGTAAGCATGGTAACAAATTCTTTTGTGCTGTATGATGTTTTTAATTCTTCTTTTTACTAAATTCATCTACAGTAACCAGTTCTTCCATGTTTGACAAAGTGTTGAACAATGCCTGCACGGTCCCCTGGGAACCCTGTGCAGGCTATCAGTGTAATCCCCCACATTTAGCTGATGTGTGCTGTCTTTTCTCTAGTCTTTGTAATAAGCAAAGTTATTTGCTAGCCTCTGACTATTAAAGACACATACACAAAACACAGACATTTAATTTTTCCTCTTTTAACTCTGTAAAGCATTTGTTATTTTGAGGAAGCTGCATAAGCAACTCTGCTTCCTCTGAGCTGCCTTTTTACAGCTTTTTGCTCCACAGATCTCTGCACATTGTGTTTTTCAGTCATGTTTAAAACCCTCTGCCTGGGGTTCCCCGATGGCCATGCAGACTGTGAGGCACAAGACAGCATGAGGAACGAGCAGTGTGAAAATCTGCTCATTGGCATGAAAAGCCACAAAGCTGGTGTTAGCAGCGGTAGTTCTGAGAATTGTTTGCAGTCCCTTGAAGCAGTGCAATTGTTATCTGCCTGATTTTGCTTGAAATATTTAGGATTAGCATCAAAATTAGCCAGTTCTTGAAAATGTCTTTGTTGCCAAACAATACAGCCCACTGGAGGCAGACGGGGCTGGACCAAAAGGCCAAGTGACAGACCTAGGTGAGACTTCTGGCCCCAAGATCTCTCTCTGCTGTTTGCTTCTAGGATATGAGCACAGATGTCAAAGTTTCCAGGTCAGATTTCTTATCAAGAATAAATATATGACCTTGTGTTTCAAAGGTTCAAGTTTTGAATGAAGAAGCTCTATATTGACATGCTGCTTAGGAACCCCGGTCAGGCCGAGAGACGAGGAATCATTGGGCAGTGTTGTTGATAAAGGTTTTACTCTTCCAAGGTGAACATTCCCCCTTGAAATCCTCTTTCTGTCCTGCCTCTCTTTTCCATTCGTCCTCTTTGGGGGCCCAGTGTCTTGTGTGATATAGTCCTCCCATGCAGGAGTGGAAAGAAGCAGCAGTATGCAGCATCTCATAGGCCAAGGGCTGTGTAGGAGCAGAGCCCTGCAATGAAAAAGGGAGGCGCCTGGACTCTTGGAGGTGGAAGCTTGTAGTTCATATGCTTCACCAGGAATTGCTTGAACCTGCTGCTTCTCTACCAACTTATAGATCTGAAGGCTTTCTGCTGTGGTCACTTCCGAGCACCCTAGTGAACAGCCACAGTCACAGGCAGTGAACGTGGGGAAAAGTCCTCCAGAAACTGAGTCTGCTGGGTGGATTCTGGTGCCAGTTTCAGACATACACTAGCCTCTGTCATGCTGTTGTTGTTGACAGAGCTGCTGTTGCGACATGGCTCTTTTGCAGGGCGGATGGCCACTAAGAACTGGCGCTTGAAGGTCTCGCTGAGAGCAATGTAGAGGAAGGGGTTGAGGCAGCTGTTGGCATAGCCCAAGCTAATGGCAAAGTTGTAGGCATAAAAGAAGGCCATGGATGGTGTGTCAATGCCGAGGTGAACCAGCTGGAGGATGTAGAAGGGAGCCCAACAAATAAAAAAGGCAGAGCAGATGGCAACTGCCATACGGGTGACTTTCTTGGTACGTACCCGGAGGCTCCTTTGGGGCAATGGGACCACAGTGGTGGCCATGTGCTGGAGGATCTTAAAATAGACCACGCAGATCACAATCAATGGCACAGCAAATGCCAGCATGAACTGATAGAGGGTGAACCAGTAGATATCAGTCTCTGGGTTGGGAAGCAAGAGAGCACAGCGGACGGTCCCATCTTCCAGAGGCATAAGACCTGCATACATCCATACGGGAATGATGGTCAGGAAGGAGAGGAGCCACACCAAGCAGATAACTAGAGCTGCAACACATGGGGTCCGGACATAGGTAGATTTTAGAGGGTAGACAGTTGCTAGGTAACGGTCCAATGTCATCACTGTAAGGATGTTGGTGCTGGTGATCTGGCTGTTTGTGTCCAGGGCAGTGATAATGGTGCACAGGGGAGCTCCAAAGTACCATGAGCCATTGCCTAGTAGCTGATGGATGAGGAATGGCATGCCCAAGAGGAAGAGGAGGTCCACAATGGAGAGGTTGAAGATGAAAATGTCAGGCACGGTCTGTTTGCATCTCAGCTTCTTCTTCTTAACAATAGTGTAGATGACAATGAGGTTCCCCACAATGCCCAGGAAACAGATGATGCTGAAGAGACTGGGCATTATCACATTGGTGTATGGTGCTGGCTTCTCTGCTACTGTCAAGACAAACCAAAGCAGTGAGCACAACCCAGAGGCAACCTCTTTACATCTCTGTATGCTTGCCCAGTCCTGCAGCTAGATCCCCCTCAAAGATATAGCTTGGAACAGCGCTTAAGATCCTCTGCAGTATGGAGGGTCTTAGCTGGGGATTTGACACTTCCTTCTCTGCCACTCAGTACATGCAGCAGAACACCCAAATCTGGCCATGTGTAGGCATCTTTCCTTAGCTCTCCTGATGTACTTCTGTCCTGCTCTGAAATTCCCTGGCTCTTTTTTGGGAGACTAACATCAAGCTGGTGTGCCTCTGCACTTCACTCTTCCAGGGAGTGCTGAGTGTCCAGCCATTTCTGAGGGGAGTGGGTGAGGCAGCTGGTGCTTTGCACACTGGAGAAGTAAAGCCTCTGTATGAGTGCCAAAATCTGGATATAGCCAATGCTCAAGCTGTTGTCAGAAAGCTTTAGCTTGTCTGTTGGGCGGTTTATCTGTTGTACAGTATGAGATAGCTCTGTTGTCAGGGTTGGGCCAGAGCATGCACTCCATTCCATCTTCCTTCCCTGCCCCTCTCCCTTTCTCTAGTTTCTTTTCTTGAAAGAATTCCAGGTGTGTGGCCAGACAGGGATTTGGGGAGTATGTTTCAGAGTGGCCCTTCAACAGGGAGTGCCCTAGCTCTACAAGGAGAAAAACATGGCTTAAAGCTGCTGTCTCTGAGTTCTGGATGCAGGTGGATTTCCAAGGCAAAATTCTTGCCTGATAACATTTAGCTTATCAGCACTGATGCTTGACTGTTGCTCTTTGGGCTAGGAGGCCCAAACATAATCTAATTCACATTTGCCTTGTCCCTAACCCAGGTTTAAAATCACATTGTGAAGCCACAAGCCCTCAGTGCCAATTAACAGGGATTTCTGCTCTTGGGCACAGAAGGTGGTGTGTAAGGCATTGATCGTGGTGCTCTCTGTTCTGCAGGACTGCCATGTGCAGTGTGTGATGGAGCCTGAAATCACCCTCAGCTGAGGCAAATCTCATTACTCCTCTCCTATGGGACCTGTTGAGGTTTTTTTCTAGGGGAACGCTTTGTGTGAGTTATTTGTGTGGCTTTTACAAGGACATGCATGACAGCCCCTAAGCTTAGAGTGCATGTGTCTTTCATTGAATTACAGATGAATCAGTGTGGTGTTAATTGGAAATGCTTTCAGTCACTGTACTATTCCATCTCCTTAGCAGCCTACACCTGTAGGAGAAGTGGGGAAGTCTCCTCCAACAGAACCTAGGGAAATCTTGAAAATGAGATTAAGTGAAATAACAGATTCTCATAAGGTGTTGTCTCTGCCGAAGCGGTGTCTGTTTGCTGAGGTCATATTTGCTGATTTTTGACGTCTAGAATTCTTGAGTACTAACTTCTCCAGATTTACTTTGGTGCGACAGAGAAGCTTGAATTGGCAAGATAACTGAAGCTACACTGGTGGCCTGTGGCTGGAAAAGTGTGTGCCGTATCAACGGTATGTAATATTTCAGTGCTCTCAGAAGTGGGACATGATGAGCAGCCACTGCCTCAGTTCTAGCACTAGAAAGCAGCCAGCTTAGGCATAAGCAAGGCCAAGGTCAGAATCCAGTAGAGTGGTTGCTGCACCATTTTAGCAGAAAGCTTCTATGCAGATGACGGAAAGCAGCCAGTGAGGCACAGGAGAACTGGCAGGGGCCTGAAGGTGAAAGCCAGGCTTGGTTGGCAAGACAAAAAAGCCTGGTCTGGGCCACTTGTGGGGGTTTGAATGGTCCCTGTTCTTCCTGGCTGCTCAATGCAAAAAAATGCCCCATGTTACATGGCTTCTGACAGGTAACATACTGTCATCAGCACCCTATTGAGACCTGATACTTGCTCTTCAGCATCCAGCCTGTGCATCCCCTGAACATCCAAACAGCTCCTTAATACTTGAACGTGGCAGACTAGAAATTGGAAGATTACTCTGGTCCTGCTGTTCTGCACATAGCTGTTATGAGTTCTGCTCTCCTCTCTTTTAGTCGCAAACTTTGTTATGAATGTGGTAGGCATGGATTGTATGAGTGAAACATAAGGCCACTTGGTTAGCTGGAAATTGGGACAAAATGTCCTTTTCCTGCAGTATAATCAATACAGTGCTCATGCTGATCCTGTAATGTTTGGAACAAGCTCAGCTGATCTTAAAGCAGAATGTGTGCAAGCCTGAAGGCTTCGTGTGAAAGGTAGTCTGTAGAGCTGTAGCATCTTTCCTGCTATTGGTATTTGTACAAGCAGGACTTTCAAGTGGTTTTAGCTGAAAGCTAGTGTGAAGCTATAGCTCCTGTCTGTATTATGGGCTGGAGTCAGAAGTGCATGACTATCAAATACTCAAAAGTTATCTTTTTTTCTAAAGCCTCTTTCATCTTGAGATATCACTGAACCTGAATTTTCAGGGCTGCTGCTGTGCACATACAAGTGGCTTGGCTGTACTTTGTTTACTGAAACAGCTACTTCAGGCATTGATTTCTCCTTGCTTGTAGATCTGTGGCTGCCCTGTTACTCTTTTAAAAAGTCCCAAAGGGGATGGCACTATGTGAACTGAATGAGGACTGGCCTAAATTTTTTTTCTCTAAGGTGATTGTTGTCCTCAGCCATGCCCAGATACATAAGAAACTACATCTTTACTGCATTTCAGAAGGAAGCACCTAAGGCACACTTTCAGTTTATAAAGGACAAGCTGGTGCACAGGGAGTCAAAGACCACACATAAAACCCCTTCTGTTGAAGAGTTTCACCAACTTGCACCACTGAGAATTGTCATGAACAACCCTAAACTATTGATTTGGGAACAGTGGTAGCACAGAGAAAACAGGAGACTGATGAGGATCTCTGCTTCCCTCTCCAGAGATGTCTCATGTTCTCTACGCCTTGTTCCCCTCCCTGTCTAGCTGCGCTGGTTCATCTCCGCAACTAAGACCAACGGGCTGCTGGAGTTATTACTGTCTCACAGCCAAAAGGTAGTGAATTGCTTCAAGCCACTGGGGCCAACGGTGGTGGTCGAGCTTTATTTTGGTGCTGTGGTGTCCCGGGAGGGAGGGCTGGGACCCGGGCCGCTCCCCAGCCCCAGGGAGGGGGTCAGCCCCGTCCCGCCCGCCGTGTGCCCCCCCCTCGGGGCCCGGAGCTGTCCGCCCTCGGGTGCTGAAGGCGGCTCGCCCCTGCCGGCAGCCCCGGCGGTGGGGTGCTGGCGGGGAGGTGGGTCGACTACGACCGTATCCCTGCGTTCAGCCTCTCCCACTTTATGGGGTGCCGGCCGGCCCCGCTGAGCACGAGCAGCGCCGGGGTCAACGCTGCAGAGCAGCACAAGAGGGATGTGCAGGAGGACTTTCCCCTGCAAAGCTCTTCGCGCCCCCGCGCCGGCCCCAGCGCGGCCGCCTCGCCGGGGAGGTGCGCCTCCGCCCCGCGCAGCCCCTGCTCACCTGAGCCGTTTCGAGCCTCCGGCGCGGAGAAGTTGCGGGAGGAGTTGGCGGGGGCCATGGCAGTGAGTACTGGTGCCAGGGATGGAGAAAGTTGGGCAAGTTTCCTCAGTGGATCCGCGGCGGCGATGGGGTGCCCCCCCGCCCTTTCCCCGTCGGGGCGGACCGGGGCCGGGCGGAGTGTGGGAGGCAGAAGCCCTCCTGCAGCTGGCGAGCAGGGTCTGCGGCTCGGCTACGCTGCGCTCCGCCCGCCCACTCCCGCCCCGCCGAACCCGGAGCAGGTACTGACATCAAAGAGCAGCTGACTCCGCCAGCCACGTCGTCTGAGAGCATCCCTCCACCGCCGTCGGGTGGGAGGGAATGCCGGTGCCGAGCTGGGCTCGGGGGGAGCCTCCCTCCTCGAGTGGGAGGGGGCCGACTCCCGGCCGGAGGTTGGGCAGTGCCTCGGTAGGGCTGCGGCGAGAGCCCCTTCGCATCACACGCCGCCCCCGAAGGGATGGCTAGGATCTGCGTCCTCCCAGTTACAGCCAGCCAGCCAGCTCTTGCTATCGTCAGTGGGAGAGGAATAGCAGATTTTGTATTTTAAGTAGCTCTGATCTCCTGCCGTCAGTGTGTATCTTTCTCTCTTGCAGAGACATAGGCACTTCTCATCCCTGAGTCACAGGCACATCACCACTAGTGGGGTTGGGGGATGTCAAGGCACCAAATTACTCACTGAAAACTCCGTTGCTTTGACCCTCTGACCCCTCTAACTCCAATTCCGACCTGAGACACTTCACTTGTAATTAATTCTCTGCTGTTTTCTACTGTTCCACTTCTTGCCACAGCTCATTTGCTTCCTAGCTCCAGAAATTAGCTTTATTGCTAGCTCAGGTTTTATTTGTATTCTATTATTTTGGCCTTAAAAATACTAGGCAAGAGCTCCCTTAGGCTTTGAGAAACTGCTTTGCTCTTTTTCTGTGCCTTGCCAGAGCAGTAGCTTGCTCTTTTCTGTGGCTTTCAGCTGATGATTTTGTTGTGCTTCCTGCTCACTGTTTATACATGAATTTGGTTCCTCCATTATGGTTTGATAAATCACATGTTACCAGGGTGAAAGGATCATTCTGTACCATCTGTACCTCTGAGCATTTCCTGCACAGAAAAAGCATGATATCTTGTCAGAAGTCTGCAAGAAATCCAGCAGTAACAGGCAGCTTTTCCTCTGTGGTAGAGTGCAGTGTAGGGGATTGGGTTTGCTTTATAAAAACTACATCTGTCTGTCTGGAAATCTGCCTTGCTTCCGTCTCTTTCTCTGTAGTTGCAAAGGCTGCCATCAGCTGTAGGGGCCATTTTTTGGAGCTTCATAAGGCTGTATCAGTCAGGACTAGAAGTAATCTGTACCATTAAAAATGAGGTCCAACGCACATACCAGCAACAATGCCAGCATGGGTTGTAAGCCAGACTTGGCAGCAGCATTTTCAGTATGGGCCTTTTACTATGTAAGCCAAAGGAGTTCATCATTATTAGGTTGTCCTCTAGTGGACCAGCAGCAGACAAAAATCTGGAGCATGCTTCACCCAGGCATTGTAGCTCTTAGGAATTAGAGACAGGCTGGGGCCAATTTGTCTGCTATGCTGTGAGGTTTTTGCTGAGTCTCTGGAGCTGCCTCAGTTGGTGATTTGCCCAGGAGGTTTTTGCCTGGCAGATATCCATGGTATATAAGACAGTTTTGAACCTGCAGAGCTTGCAGAAAAGTGCTGTTTCTCAGTCACTTAATATTTTCTTTAAAAAAAAACTTTTTTCCTCACATCTTGGGCAAAAGTTAATGTTCCTCTCTATGGGGTTACTACTGCAAAGCAAGCTACAGTTTGTGTACTGGGATGACAGAACTAAGGCAAGAGAGCTATTGTGAACAGGGTGCTGTCCTCTGCAGTGAGTGCCTTCATGTAATTTTGCTTAATCCAGTCTTGAAGTACAGAGTATGAGTGTTTGCATGGGAAACCAGTGGGCAGTTGCTATTCCAAACATTTTCCCTGCAAAGACAAGCTCCTACTCACTTTCCCTGGAGAGGAATGAGCTATCTTATAGCTTTCAAAGAAAGAACCTGACATTTAAATTTAGCAGTTTCCAAAGCACAGCATTATTTTTAATTTGCAAGCTCAAATATTGCTGTTCACTTAGAAACCACCTTGTGTTTGAGGAAGTTGTAATTCCTTCTTCTCAGCCGTAGGGGCATAATAAACCACAGCCGCTCCATCCCTGATGCATGTGTGTCACAGCTGCAATGACAAAACTGTGCTCAGCATATGATATTCACTTCACCAGAATGGTGATGTGACTGTTTTATTATTGGGCTTTTATATTCAGACTTTGACAAGGTTTGGTTCTCCCTTTTTGCTATGTCAATAATTTATGGAAGTTCTTGCCCCAAAGACAGGCTGGTCTCTGTAGAACCAGCCCCACCAAGCTGAAAGGCTGGAGAGAAGGAGAGGAATATTAACTGCAGCAATTGGTGATGCATAGCCTGTCTGTGCATAGAGTTCGCCATTGCCAGAAGGAGCAGGCACAGTAATCGGCTCATTATCTGGCTGAACACTTGAAGACAGCAGCTCTCTGAAGGACTAGTTCTGTGAGTGCTCATCTACTGGAAATTGCAGGAGGGATGAGCTCTCAAGGGACCTTGGGATATAGCCGAGGAATGGTACTAACCACTCTATGTAATTACAAGGAAGATTGAGGCACTAACCCCTTGAAAACACATCTTAAAAGAGAGATATAGTAATTAACATTTAAGCAGGGAACTGCCATCTTGACAGCCTAATGATGTAGATAAAGGTGTGGAAATGGAGCTCAGCCCTTGAACATAAAAGAAAAAAAGTTACTTCTTCCTACAAACTTGGCATCACCACTACCCTTAGACCATCCTGTCTGCAACATCACTGTTATGAAGAAAGATAGGAATCTTCCAAAGCTGCTTCTAGGCAAATTCTGTGACTAGGGAGTGAATCTGGCTGGTCTAACAGTGGTTTAATGCTGAAAGGCTCTTGCATTTCAGTAATGAGTTATATTTCCTGCGTCTGTCCCAGCTGGAGATCCTGTCTTACGCAACACAAGTAGAACCACAGCATCCCGTGGGGCAGAATGCAGCGCCGGCTTCTGTTACTGTGCTACTGAAAGCATTTCCCCAGCTTGTTTCACCAAATAATTTCTCATTAAATGGAGACTTTCTCATTTGCTAAATATTTATTTAGCACCTAGCTACTACTCTGGTTTGCACTGTGGAGAGAGGAGCCTTCACTTAAGAGCCAAGTTGCAAATTCTCCCCTTTAACTCACTGGTCTCCTTATTCACAACTCCAGACTTATAGAATGGGCCTCTGCATTTTTATTGCTTAGCTCTTTGTCTTTGTTTATATTGATCAAATAGCCTAATGGGTGAAGTTTTGCCCTTGCAGTGGTCTTAGGGCTAGGGACAATTTCATTCAGGATGTGTTAGACGTGGTGCATCAACCCTCCATACTGGCTGAGTACTTGAATATTACTGTCTCTGTCCGATAGCTGCACATCAGTCCCACCCCTTTTCAGGCAAGATTGGTAAAGTAGTTTCTAACTACTGATCCATTTTGCCTCCCTTGATTTTTGGAAAGTGAGTCTTTGCTATTACTTCTCATCTACGGAGAAGGAAAATGTCACGTGGCAAAGTTAAATAATTTCCCTAAAGCTACATGCTGAGCTTGAGGTCAAAAATTGACAGCAATTCTCTCTACAACAGCACTGGCTTAGGCAGCATCTTATCCATCTTCCTGCAATGATTATCCCAGCACAACTGTTTGTATCCCCACAGAAGCATGTGTGCTGAATGTAATCATTTGACCAAATAAAAAAACCAAACAGAAAACCCAAAGGTTTGAAGGAGTAGCTTCGTCAAGGCAACTTGATGGTGACTCAGGTGTTGCTGTCATCGATCTAGATGTGCACTGCGTATATGGTCTGGCTGATTGGCAAGAAGTTGTTGTCATGTCCTGATGCCTGATTCGATTCAGATCAGTGCTACTGTGCGATCTGGTACTGCCCTGGGCTGGTATTAATGAACATGGAGCCATGGCCTGAGACTAAGCTCTGAGCAAACCCCCCATTTCCCAACTCCCAGACTCTGCTTTCTCTTATGTGTGTGTGTGTATAAGGAATAGAGCAGAGTCAATCCCCTTTCTCAGCTGCTCAATAGTCATACATGGCTTTAGAGGAATACTTAGCTAAACAATCATCTAAACACTCTTGTTATCCACACTGGATTTCTAATTAATTAACACAAAGTGGGCATTTATCTGAAACCAGATGACCACCTCTTCTCTCCCTGCAGGCCTCCTGCCCTTGAAATGACAGGTCCGAGCTGCCTGATCAGTCCTGGCTCATTCCAGTCTCACGCTGTTAATCTGAGGTTTTAGCTTTCAGCCTCTGCCCATCCTGGTTGCTCGCAGCAAGCCAAAGGCCAGGGCAGCAGCCTTCTGTGGTTTTTTTTTTCACTGCTAAAGGTTAGAGGATCCCGGAGACAAAAGCGCAGCCAAAAATAACAAGAAGGGGCCAAGCAGATCTTGCCCTGTGACAGGGAAGCCGAGAGGCTGGAGGGCTCCATGGCTGTCTGCGACCGATGAGCTGAGGTCAGGGATGCGGATGTGCACTCGGTGAAATGGGCAGATCCCGTCATCAGAGATAAGAAGCTGCTGGTAGCTCTCTGTTGGACAGAAACAGCCAGGAGCCCCAAGGGAGGCAAATCCTGCTGTAGGGTATAAGGTGTTAGTTACTGTGCTTCTCTTTTACAAGAACAGGCATTAGCACAAGGAGGCAGCAGCTGTAACCTGAATTCCTCCTGAGTCTGAACAGGGGGAGGGAAAGTTTTGGCTCAGATCTGTAGCTCGTGCATAACTGTGCATAGGGCTCAAGATGAGGCAGAGCAGGAGGATTGATGCAGGGGGGATGATGACCAAGAACAGATGCCTGCCCAACCCAAAATGAGCGCTCTGCCACCCTTTTCAGTGAGAATGATGGTGTTGAACTTGGAAATGGAAATTACACATCCGAGATGAAGCAAAACTAAAAATCCTGAGAGGCTCAAGTCAGGGAGACAAGATAAACTCCAGTCAGTGCCTGGAAAGAGCTGTCACATGAAATTGCAAATCCAAGTGCGAGGATTTATGACAGAGCTAATAAAAAAAAAAATTTAAAAAAAAAAAAGTGTTTTATAACGAGAGACGGCAATCCTGCTGCCTGATTCTGAGCAGGGGCAGCAGGGAGGAAAGTAGAAATACTTGAATTTTGAGCTGCGGTACATTGATTCTGCCCAAAGCCCAGTAAAGCGTTTGATAGAGCAACTCCCAGGAAATTCTTAGGTTGCAGAAGATGTGGAGAAGCACAAAATCTGTAAAATAAATAAGTAAATCACAAGTGAGACTGAACTCTTGTGTTGAGACCGGGGCTGTTAGCGGTGGTAACATGGAATGGGAAACCCTGCTGATGTGGACCTGCAGGCCCCAGGAAAAGTTCTGCTCACTTTGGCAGTCAGGTTGCTGGAGCAGTCAGATGTTTCTTTCCTCTCTGTTTCCTCCCTGCAAATGAGCCATATGTGCCCTGTGCCACTGCTGGGCACGGAGATGTCTGCTGGGGTTGAAGGCAGTGGCTGAGGGCACTGGAAGAGGTGGGAACCTTTTAAAATGATAAAGGAGTAAAATGATGCTCACTTATGAAAATAATAATTGGTAAACCACTTAGCCCCTTGGGCTGTTAAATGCCAAAAGCAGAGACAGACGTTTCGGCAACAGCAATCAGCATTTGTTATCAGCTGGGACTTCATTAGTTGGAAAGACGGGAGAGGAGCAAGACGTGGGTTTGGTGTGAGCTCCTTGTTTAACATGGCTCAAAAAAAGGCAAATGTGATTCTCAGAGGGACCAGGTGAGCTGTTTCCCTGGCAGGAGTTACTGTTATCGCATAAGGCAGGGGTGAGGCTTCCTCTGAAAACCTGTGTGGATTTTTGGTCTTTCGTGTCCAGGTCTACATAGAAAGTTGAGCTGCAGAAAGACAAAGCAGGTCATGGAAGAGTTGGGGTGCAGGGAGGTGACTGGGGTGGTGCTGGGGATGGGCAGACCCAGTACCACATCCAGTTTTGCAGGTCAAGCTCACAGAACAAGATGTTTTCTGAGATGGTGCTTGTTTTCAGACTCGATGCGGGTTTCAGGAGAAGGGTTAAACAAGCCAGAAGTTAGCCATTTTGCTGGTTGCCTTAAAATATTTGGAGAGAGTTCATCTGGATAAAAATCAGCCCCAAATGTTATTTTTGATTGACTCAGTTCCTGGAGGGTTTTGTGGCAGTACAGGATCCAGATACACCAGTGCGATGCTTTCTAAATGTCCCTGTTTGCCACTGGGCCTCTTTCTCTCTTCCCTCCCTGATTTTTCCTGCTGTGTGAGAGGGGCTGTTGGTCTAGAAGGCAATGGAGATATTTCTACTGCCTCCTGCCCTGGGTTATTCCTTTACGCAAAGGCCCCTTCCCACATCTTGAGCCACTGTAGCCCTGTGGTTCAGTGCAGTCAGATCCTCTTCCCACTGGCACTGCGCACAGTAGTCTTGCTCATGCCTGCTTTTTTTTTTCCTTTATGCCTTATTTTCGAGACTGGGGTGACAGTCAGTGCCTTTGTAAAGCAAATTGAAACGCACTGTGCTAAGTTTTGTATGTATGCGTGTATGAATCTGGGCTGTTGAGGTTGCAGCTGGGGTTGTCAGCAGACCTAGAAAACCAGACCTATCTCTAGGTCCAGGTTTCTTTCCCATCAGAAAAACATAGTTAATTAAAGCCACCTCCTGAAAGGAATTTCTTAGCCACACTAGGGGGATAACAAAGCGAAAGCCGTGTCCTTAATCCTGCCCTTTCATCTCCTGAAAATTCCTTCCTCTCCTGTCTCTTTCTCTGTGTCCTGATTGTTAAAAGAAATGAGAAATAATTTCCACTTGGAAAAAGCCCAAGACAACAAAACTCCAGCCCAGCTGATGGTGGCAGAAGCCAAGGAGACGGGCGCTGAAAGGAGGGAGCTGTTAATGAAGCATCAGCAGCAAGCCAGAGGCAGGAGCTGGAGCCTGTCCAGATGGCACTGCTAATTCCTTGCGTTCACTTTACACGCGTGTCCTCTCAGGGAAGAGCCCAGCCGAGCGGCCGCCCTCCGCAGCACTGGTCAGTCACAGCCTCATCCGCAGCCCTGAGAGGGGATTTGGCTGGGTTACTCCAGGCGTCCAAATTGGCTCATCCAAATTCCCTCCATGGATAGGGAGTGACATCTTCCTTGCTGAGCGTCAAGGGGGAATGGAGTCGCAGACTTTAGGTTTTGGCACTGCATTCCTGCAGGGATGCATCACTGCTCCAGTTGCTGCTTTCCCTCCAGCCAGCCCTGCGACCGTGGCAGGGAAGGACTGAAAGGAAGGAGCGGAGCGGGCAGAAAGGCAGGGAGCAACAGGAACGGGGAGCAGGGCTGGCAGCGTTGGGGACAGGGGTGCATTGCCACGGCCCCAATGGCGGATCGTGCTGTGGCCGGGCCAGCAGCGCCCTGTCTGCAGCCCAAGCACCCACAGCTTCCTTTCATCCCCAGTCAACCCGGATATTCATGTTTCCTGGCCTGACAGATAAGGCGGCCTCGCCATTAATCAGGGGGCCTGGAGAATGGGATCAGCGTGAGGCAGGCGTGCTGCGGAGTTAATCTCCTTTACTCCCCGATGATGGATGGAGCTCATTGCAGGCATTAATCAAGTCTGTGTGCGTGCACCGGGCAAAATGGATTAGATGCTATGCTGTTGGCAGAGGTGCTCCCCCAGTCCCTGGGCAATCCTGGAGGATGCCTGATGTAGTACCGGTGCCAGCCGGGGCTGCAGTGCAGTGTCATGGCATGGGTGACAGAGGGATTACAGCTGCTAGATCCTGGGGAGCGCTTCCCTGTGTCCCCTCTTCTGCTCTGCAGGTGCTGGCTGTGCCTTTCTCTGGGGACCAGGCTGGGAGGTGGGTCCTGGCCACGGCTGGACTGAGCTCAGTCGCGAAACCACTTTCCCAAATAACCTGCAGAAGTTGCTGGGATGGTTCCAGGTCCATCTGAACATCTCCAGTTCTGGAGTCCCAAGGTCTGCTTGTTACCCAGAGGAGACCTGGCTGCCTGTGTGGTGAAAGCTTAGATGGGAATGGAGCTGGAGCACCAGGTAGCAGAAACCACCTGTGAGCCCCTAGACACTCCGGGAAAGGGCTGTCCTGGATGAGCAGGAATAGGACCCGCTGTCAGATCCCAGCCCTGGTCATGGCTCTGTAGAAGCCCATGTAAAAGGTTCTTTTCTTTTGGTGTGAGATCAGTGCAGGGTAGCTCCAAACTGTGCTGTGGGCTACTTTGGACATTGTAGACTTGAGGAGCAGTGTCTCAGAGTCAAAGCAAGACTGTCGCAGATACTATGAGAAAAATGCTCTTCGTCTGCTTTGGACTGTCATTGGAGGTACCGGCCAGTGAAAATAACCCCAAGTCCTTGTCCTCCAAAGGGAGAAGCTCAGGCCTGAGGAAGCAGAGGGAAATGCCCGATTCATGGACTGTGCTGTAGTGCAAGTGTCACACCACAGGGAGCAGGGTATGGATTTCCATCTTAGCCATTCTGTAGCACCTGCTTCTCCCTTAGAAATGAGCAGCTCGGGGTATTCCCGGCAGGGAGCCCTGAGCCCTGATCTCTATTGAAGCGATGCCGGTGGCCCACATGCTCCCTGCTGCACAGCAGCTGGAGGTTGCGATATTCACTGACAGCCAACGAGTTGTGGTTTTCCGATGATTAATGACACCTCCCTCCTCACAGGAGTCATTCAGCCTCCATGCTCTTGGATGATAACGGAGTCAGGATGAAAACTGGGAGTTTCCAGAGAATAACGCCCAGCACAGGGACTGCAGTGCTGGGGTTGCAGGTTGGTCTATTCCCCCCAGGTTGATCCTGGAAGGAGACCCAGTTTCTGCAGGTAAATGTGCATGACCTTCATTTCCAGGATGGGTGCAAGAGGATGAGCAGAACACAAGAGGTTTGTTAACAGACATTTTCTTTCCCCCCCCCGCCTTAAGTGCAAAGCCCAACTGACATCAAAGCAACAGAAAGTCTAATCCTGTTTTGAATCAGTGGAAGCACATGCAGCGAATGTTAAACAGGGAATCCGGCGGCAAAAAGAGGGAGGATTATCTTTAATTTCCTGAGTGAGGGACTAAGCAAGGGAGACGGAGAGAAAAAAAAAGGCACAGGACCAGAAAGAAGTGACTGTCAGCACAGGGAGGCTTGTGGAGGAGGAGGAAAGCGGGCGGACGGGGAGGATAGTGTGAGCAGCAGCACACGTGTGCCTGGAGAGGTGAGTCCGGCAGGAGCTGAGCGCTGGCATGAGGGAAGGCTGCTCCTGCTGGGAGCCCATGCTGGCACCTGCCCAAGTTCCCACTGGATGCAGGGGAAGGGATTGTGCATAGGGTTTGCGGTGCCAGGGCAGCGGCAGGTGCTGGCTGTAACTCCCAGCTCCTGTATGAGCTGAGGCTGTGGAGTTGCTTTTTGAGGGAGCTCGGAGCTGGACTCCAGTGAAATGATGTAACAGAGGGCTGGTTACTTGAGGTTGCACGTGGGGGGCGGATTTCTTTGCTGTAGAAGACTGTAGCTGAGCAGAGATTCCTAAATCACCCCCAAAGCTCTGTTACCTGCTGGAGACCTTACTCTAGGTGTGGTTTATGTTGTTGTCTGCCAGCAGCAGGTACCATCAGCTCTGCTAAGGGCAGTCACTGCTGCTTTTCACACTACGGCTGATGTTTGGCTTCGTGGGGCACGTGCACATGGAGCTGTGTCGAGGTTCTGGCCTGGGGCTGGGCTGTGTCCTGGTGTTGAAGCCCTCCTGGTGGTGGTGGCCAGCCAGAGGCTGCAGGCAGCAGCTGTGCTGCACGTGTGTGGGGGCAGGAGGTGTCTGAGGCCAAACCAGCCTAAACAATTCTCTGCCAGAGCCTGGTCCCTGGGAGCACAGCATCCTCCTCCTCCTTGTGGGCAGTGCGTCTCCCTCTTGATCAAACACCCTAATTTTGCTCCTTGGACTTCTTCCAGTAGAAGCTATTGCCAGGAAGCTTTAGAAAAGGCGATGGAGTGAATGCATACATAAACACCTTGTGTGTCTGGATCCCCCATCCTTCTCCAGCTTTGCCCTTGACACTGCAGCCAGTGAGGTAGAGTGCTGAGCCAGGTGGGAAATGCCTGTCCTGGACTTAACGTGGGAGCGGATGGATGCCTGCACAGGAAAGGGTCCCTGGGGATGGGGTGTAACTGCTGACCATGGGGAATGAGACTGAGACTTGCTGGGCTGCTTATGGGCAGGACCAAAGCCCAGCAGTGGGGCATACATTGCCTTCTGGTGCTAAGTAACCCAGGTGCTGTGGGAATGAATGTCAGGAGCTTTGAATGTGGGCAATAACCTGCTTTCTGCTGTGACCTGATTCAGTTCAGGAGAGGCTCTTCCTCACCCTGCTTCATCCTCAACCTGCACTTTCCTCCCTGCAGGACAGATGCTGTGGTGCCAACATGGGGTGCCACAGCCTGTGCCGTAGTGGGGTTGCCTTCGTGGGTGTGCAGGTACCAGTCTCCAGCCCCACTCTGACCCTGAACTAGGACTGTCTGGGCCTCGGTGTCTGCACAGCCACCCAGGGAAAGGCACCCTGTCTGCCTATGGGAATCCTTCCCTGCCTGCACAGTTGCCTTCACTCCCATGTTAGTCTGAACCTCCCCTGCCTGGGTGCAAGAGGCAGCCTTGGGGTTGCAGCAGCAAGTCTTTGCGTTGAGCTGGGCGTGTTTCCTGCGGTTTTAAACAGCAGTGAAAGGAGGAGCCTGAGCCACAGCTGAGAGAAGAGAAAAATACCTCTATCCAGCTGGTTCATTACATACTTAACATGTTTTGGATATCTGGTATGGGCCTTTGCAGACCTCCTACCCGCTTGGGGATGAGACAGCCGTGACTTTCCAAGTTTGGCTTTCACGGGTGAGGCTTGGGAGTAGGAGTCTTGCACTCTCAAATCTTGAAGCCGTGTCTGTCACGGCCTCACCTGGAGCTAGTGCTGGCAGTGGAGCTGCTGTGGATGTTGCTGTGTGCATTGCTTCTGCCAGTGGGGATGCTTCCCTCCCTGGCAGCATGTGCATCACTTTGAGTTTTTACCCCGTCCTCAAAATAGTCTCAGAGTAGACAGGAGGGGTATGCACAGCTGCTGGGGCTGCAAAACGAGCTCGGATGAGCTGTGGCCATCGATCAGCCATCCAAGACATGGGCTGGGGAGAGCTGGCAAAGTGTTGTGGAGTGACATTTTAAGTCAAAACCACAGCACATCTAGGAGCAACTAATCTGTTCCTCCCCTTCAGCCTCTAACCCAAAAAAGCCGCTTTGAAATGTTGCATTGAATTTAAAACCCCAAACTAACTCCTTCACAATACTTTGCAAGGAGACGATTGTTGTAGCAGGGGCCTCTAGATGGCAACATCGACCTGAAGAGCTGAAAGCAGGAGCAGGGGCCCCGCCGAACCCGAGCAGCCTGGCCTGGGTGGGAGCCCCCAGGTCCCGCACCCAAAGTGAGGAACACGAATTGGTGCTGCCTTGGGCACCTTTCTACAGGGGCTGAGGACAGGTCCGGCCACCCAAGGGTGCCTGCACCCCGAAAACGCCCTAGTCTGCAAACATCTTGCCCCGGTGCAGAGAGGTAGCAAAATGTTAAAGGGGTCTCTCTGCAGTGGAAACTCAATCGATGCTCTCAACACCTGCTCTGTGGACACAGGGGAATAAATGTCATGGTAGGTCTGTCGGCTCTGTTAGGTGGACATGGCTGGAGCTGCTGGCAGGTCTTTGTGCTGGGATCACCCACCAGCCTTTCACCCTCTGAGAGTCTATGGAAAGCTGTGAGGTACGCGATAGGAAACGGGGGCCACTGCCTGCTCATGCTCATCCCCGCTCTGTTGCCTGTCTGCTGTACAGCGAAGGCATTGGGCTTCGGTGTGGAGTTGGGAGCGCCAATACATACTTTAATGTTCAAAGGCTGTGCTAGAAATTGGGGATTTCTAGTAAATCGGGGTAAACCTTCTAGTGGTACCCTCCATTCAAAAGTCTTGCATGACACCAGAGACTAAAGCTTAAATTACCCAGCTTTAACCACACGAGTGTAACTGAAGCGTCATAACGTTTGGGTGGGAATATCGGTGTGGCATGTCCTTACTGCAGTGTAATGGTGTGCTGCCGGAGGTTGTCGGGGTGGAAATGTCCTACCCCTGCCTGAAACAGGACGCACATTTTGTACAACGCAGGGCCTGGGCTCCTCTTTTGCAAAGTGGGTTTAGCCTGTGCCCAGAGAGCTGCAAAGCTTAATTAAGATCCTTAAGAGGACAAAAGGTACTACATAAATTCAGGGGATTATTATAAATGTCACTGCGCTCTACAAGCTCTGGCAAAACTCACAGGAGGAATAACGAGACCTTTCACTTCACAGCCCGTCCTAGCAGGGCTACTTACAGCTTCATGCTTCAACATAGCAGCTGTAAAATGTTGACATTTATAATTAGATGTGCATAATAATCTCTTTATTCCTGAACTGAAAAGATAGGGTGTGTCTTGAAATGTCAGTTCCTCCTCTTTGCTGAGGATCCCCCTTAATGGGATTGCTCACGAAACCATCATTTGGTGAAATGTCTCAGAGCCTGGTTCGAAGAGGTACCGATCTTTGCAGCTCCCCCAGGGAGCTGTGGGCTGGGCAATTGGTGAATAAAATCAAAGCCTCCGTGTGTTTTTAATCTGATTAGTTGATGATAATCCAGTAGTATCATGCAGCAAAAGCTGTCCAGCTTTATTAGGCAATCTCTTGTTTTAAGAGAACTGTACGCAGGGGAGCATTCAGCTTTGGTGTTTCTGTTGAGGACTGGCACAATGGGGTGATTTTTCGTGGTTTTAGTGCTTTGTGAGAATAAGATTAATCTGGGGCTTGGACAGCTGGGGGAGTGGTGGATTTTGGTCCTGTGGGTGCTATCAGCAGCTTTGGGCAGCCCCTCTGCCAGGGTGGTTGGTGGTGGAGGGGGCAAAGGGCTGACCAGGTCGGACCAGGGCTGAAGGTGGGCGATCGCCCCGCGGTCCCGGGCCACCGGGTCGGTCCCGGGTCGAGGATGGGGGATCACCCCCCCTGGGGCTGGTCCCAGACCACCGGGTCACTCCCAGGTCGAGAACTGGGTACTTCCCAGCGGGGGCCGGTCCCGGACCACCGGTTCGGTCCCGTACCTTGCCGGTCCCGGACCGCGTTGGCTCTCAAAGCGAGCCTTTTGCCTGGGAGCCCCAGGGGCATTCCCCGGTGCGGGGCGGGAGCGGTGCCGGTGCGGCGCGCTGCCGCGGCCCTGCCCCTGCCTAAATCTGCCGGCGCATCACGGTGAGTGACAGCAGCCCCGGCCCTGCCCAGCCCGCACAACCCGCCGGGCTTTTCCAATCAGGCCGGGCCGGGGAGGGATTTCCTGCCGGGACGGGGCCAGCCCGAGCGGGACTTTGCCGAGCGCCGCGCCGCCCTGCGAGCCGGGCAGCCGGGACCGCGCCGCTCGGTCCGGTCCCGGTCCCGCTCCGCACGGCTCGGCAAGTTGCTGCTCGGCTTGGCTCTGTACTTCTCGTCGTGGCTTGGTCCGGAGCGGTACCGCACGGCGCGGTCCGGTTCGGTCCGGTCCGGTGCGGCTCGGTTCGCCCCGGCTGGGAGCGCCGGTCAGGTGAGTGGGGCCGCCGGCTGCGGGGCTCGGGCCGCTCGTAGAAGCAGCGGAGCAACCCGTCTCGGTGGGGGCAAAAATCCTCCCGAGCCTTCCCCGAAGGAGGGAGCGGCCCAGTCCGGGTCCCGGGGGTCTCGGGACGGGGGCGGTGGGGGGGACACGGAGGCGCGACGGGTGCGCCCATCGCTGCCTGCCCGGCCGGCCTCGCTCCGGCGGCGGGCAGCGCGGGGCTTCCCGGGGGCCTCCCGGGGGAGGTGAGCTTCCCCCACCCGTCCCTTCGGGACCCAGTCTTGGTGCCTACTGCTCTTTCGCATCTTTCCTTCTCCACTTACGTAATTGGTTTGTTGTTGTTTTGATTTGTTTTGTTTTGTTTTCTCCTCCTCTCTCTCCTTTTTCCCGGCGCCGCCGTTGGCTGCGGGAATGTTTGGGATACTTTGGTTCTCCAGGTGGATTCCTGGGCTGGAGGCTCGGCTCTGCTCGGGTGGGAGGGCTGTTTGCTGTTGCTTTTCCAGCTTTGTGAGTTTCTCAAATTTTACCTTCGCTGCTGCTCCTCTCTCGAGAGGCTGAAGAGGTGGAGGTCTGTATTTGGAGTTCTCGGTACCTCCCAGTTATTCGCCGAGCCTCGTGTGCTCCGGGAGAGGTAGAAGCAGCACAGGGCTGTTTTCTAAGTGAGGCCGTACAGACTTTTTTAATACATGAGTAAATAGTCTCAGCGCCCTCACGCTCACTTTTTGTGCTTTTGAAGAGCAGCACAAAGTGGGATGCAGTGCATAGGGTTAAATGAAATAGTTTTGAAAACGGTGTAGCACAGGAGGTTTCGGGAGGGGATTTGTTTGTGGCAAGAGGTTAGTCTGAGTCAAGTGGCTGAAACTTTGTTGTAAGGTAGATAAGCTGGTGTGGGCGCTCCAGGATGGATGTGGGGAGGTGACAGCTGACCTCGGCAGGCACTGGCCTCAGTGCCTGGTACCAAGCCCCCAAGCAGCCCCAGTGCCGAGGGGCTTATCAGCTGAATGAACTGTGGGCCCCAGGGGAACAATGATGGGGGAAGAACCCCTCAGCCTGGTGTGGGAATCTCAGCATCCCCTTGTCCCAGAAGCTAAGCTGGCACTGGAGCATCGCCTCTCCTGCTGCCCTGAATACCACTGCACCCTGGGGAGGGCTGGAGCATGGGGAGCCCGTGGGGGGGGTCTGTGCTCGTGGGCAGCTGCAGCTTCTAGCTTTACCGCGGGTGGGCTGAGTGACGCTGTGCCATGGGACGCCCCTTCTGTTTTTGCCCCCGACCCAGGCAGGACCTCTCTTCCCACTGTTGCCTTCTCTCCCCTGTGGCTTCCATCCTTAAAACGGTGACCTCAATTGCTTGGAGGAAGCGACACCCGCTATTATATAAACGGCTGAGGGCGAGCGCTCTGGGAAGGCAGACGGCATGCCTGAGCCATGGCGGGGGAACTGGAGCCGGTTCCGATGCAGCCCGGATCGGTACAGGGGGAGTTGCAGGGTGATCTGGTGACGGCTTTGCAGCTGGCACGGCGCGTGCTCCCTGCCCTCCTGCGCACACGCTCCTCCCCGGGCGTTGGAGCAGCCTGCCAGATGCATGGCCCTGAACCAGGAGGGATTTTCTTGCCACCCAGTTTGGGCAGCCCAGGCGCAGCAGGGGAGAGCATGGGCTGGGAGGTGTGAACTGCTGCCACGGAACCCCATGCCCTCTCTGGGGTATCCTAGCTGGCCAGGCTGTGGGCTTGATTCTGTTCTCCTGAGCATGGTTGTGCTGCTGAATTACACCCAGTTCCTTACTTGGGCCAGAGAGAGCTCGTGTAGTGGTTAAAGACTGTCTTGGGTCCCAGGGCACTGAGCTTCATGGGTGATTTGGAGGGCGAGGGTGTACACCTGCATGCGAGGGGAATAGTGCTGGGCAGGCTGACTCACTCCCATGGGCTGTAGAGGACTTTGGCTAAACCTCTCCAGCTCCATCCCTTGGGTGCTGCCACCAGGAAAGGAGAGGGGGAGATGCTGTAGTGCCCCGAGCCCCATGTGCTGCCTTTAGGGAGGGGAGAGTGTGTGCAGCCCCAGGGGGACGGGGAAGGAGCTGTACTCCCGTCCTGCTCCTTGGCCACCCCCCAACAGCATCCTCGGGAGGTTTCTTCCACAGGTTCTTCTCTCTCCGTTTAACACGAGGACAAGCCAAGTCCCGCCAGGACTAAATATAGTCAAAGTATTCGTTCTTCGGTGCGGATACAAAAGCTGTCGCGACGGAGCCGGGAGGTAAATGGCCTTCGAGGGCTGACTCTGCTTTTCCCCTCTGCAGGTCCCGGGCTGCCACTCCAGGGCTCGGCCGTGCACGGGGCTCCCCAGCGTGGCTGCAGCGCTGTCGCCAAGAGGAATGCTGAAACGAAGGGGCTAATGAGCACCAGAGAGGGAGGATCTATAACTTCCAGATGGCGACGAGCCCATAATCCCTTTGGGAAGAATTAGGGACTCATCAGCACAGCAGAGCCTGGCGAGGGGAGCAAAGCACGACACGTCTGGCTCCGGGAGCGCTGCGAGAGGCTGAGGGCATCCTGATGCCGACTGCACTGGCCACCCTGCCCCGAGCCACCTGGCTTGGTCTTGCGGAGCTCTGGTGCTGCCAGGAGCCCGTCCCTAGGTGCTGAACTATTTCTTGTTTTAATTGATCGCATGTTCTCCAACCAAATCCCACCCGGGTCCTGCTCCTCCAGACGCAGAAATGGACTTCTGCCCTTAACAGAAAGACTTCCTCCTTCTGGTTTTTATGTCCCATGGGATTGTAAAGCATCTTTCTTGCTGGATTTCATCTCCCGTCAAAGTGTGTTTTGAGGAATTAGGGGCTTATTCTCATGGCTCTATAAACCTCCAGGATCCGAGGGTCTCTGCCTTCTGCGCTGCTGCTGCTCCCACCTGTCTGCGATGGGGCGAGAGCAGGAGCTAATCCAGGCCGTGAAGAACGGGGACGTACCCAGTGTGCAGAAACTAGTGGCCAAGATCAAGGCATCTAAGAGCAGTGAGTACACCGGTGCAGAGCTGTGGGCTCCCTCTCCCCGGCCGGGCACTGCCGCCTGTCCCAGTGTGTGAGTCCTGGCAGCGGGCTCAGTGCCATCCAAGCCAGGGTGCAAGTGCTGGCTCTGAACCCCGGTGCATGAGTTATGCTGTGGCCGGAGGCAGGAGCGCAAGCGCAGCCCATGCGGATGAATGACCCGGCTGTAAGCGATCCTCCCTGCAGGGCTGGGGTTCCCCTTGGGCTCGGGGCCAGGAGCCCTGAAGCTTGGGCCACTGAGCAGGGATGGGTGAAGGGAAACGGCGGCGGTGGAGGGAAGCGAAGCCACTTGAGGGGGGGACGCTGCTACAAAGGGTCTTTAGCGATTGCCACTTGCTCCTGGCTGTATTTATCTTGTGAAAAATTATCATCCCAGCCAGTCAACTGGAACCAATCGTCAAGCCTTGAATTTCAGTCTGGTAATGTTTAACCCTTCAGCAGCGCTGTTTTCTTGCACACGCTCTCAGAAAGGTCAGTGGCAAGCATGGCTCAGAGCAAACGTCGGGCTTTTGGGGGTCTCCAAGGGCACTGGGGTCCTGCAGGCACCACATGGCATCTGGAGGAGATGGGAAGGGTAGCAAGGTGGAGGAGCAGATCATGGCTAGTGGCACGGTGCCCTTGTAGAGAGCTGAGCTCCTGGCTGCTTTTCATGACCTAACGAGAGAAGGAGACTGGGAAAAGTAAATAAAAGGGCTCTCAGTGTGGTCATGGTGGGGGGAAGGTGCACAGCACCTGCCTGGGCTGTGAGAGCTGCTCTGGGCTGGGGGGTGTGGGACCCCCTGCCAGGGCTGCATGTCGTGGGGGGTCTCATGGGTGTGTGTGGCAAAGCTGGAGGGGAAAAAACTGTCCAGGGGAAGGAGAGGGGAAAGTGGGGCAGGAGAAGAAGCTTTAAGGTTTCTTAGGAGCAGCTCAGGAAGGGGAAGCTGGTGCTGAGAAACGTGAGTTAGGCTAGGGATTATAAATGCTAGAAGGGCATTAACTCCCCTGGGTCAGCTACTGGAAAGCTTTGACTGGGGCCAAAACTTTGCAAGTCTGGACTGCTGGGCATGCAGGAAGGCTGGGGGCCACCTCCACCCCAGAACAGGGGGTGCCTGGTGCCTACTCTCTGGGTGAAGGGACTGGGTGCCATTGCCCACGCTTGCAGCTCAGGGACTGCGCCTGTATGGGGTCCCTGAGCTGGAATGAGAGAGGTTTGCCTGCGCAGGCGGGTTGAAGGACGCCTCCAAGGCAATAAATAACATCAGAATGTGAGCGTCCTGCTGGCTGATGCAGCCCCATTCCCCTGAGCTGGTGTCCCATGGCCAGGCGGTGTGGGCAGGCTGGGGTGCCCTTGGCTCTCTTCCTCCTGTGCACCTGGAGGGGTGAAGTTATACTTGTTTCCTCCAGTCCCTTCCAGTAACTCTCTCCCAGTGAAACCCCGTCTGTGTTTTCTCTCTGGCATCTTCCCCTCCCTCTAGCCGTGGGGCACCCACGTGAATGTGTGTGTTTAACTCCCCCGCTGCAGCGGCGTCAGCAGCTCCCTCTGCTTATTTTCATTTTATTCCTTTATAAGGAGGAGGGTGCAAAAAGCCCAGACCCCTGCAAGGCCACCGCTGCAAGCCCTCGGTGGGGCTCCTGTGCTGGACCCTCTGTGGAGGCTTGCCTGGTCCCAGGGGCTCATCCCTGGCATGGAGGGCATCACTGCTCCTCATCCCTTACAGTTCCCCCTCTCTCCTCTCGCCGATGCCATGTGAGCCGAGCATTTGCTGCATTTGCTGTTCATTAAAGCGCCTTTTCCATATGACAAGCTGAGATGCTGATTATATATATATTTTTTTCAAAATCCCTCTAAGAGCCCTTCTGCTGTCTCAGTGGATTGGGAGCTTGGTCGCTGTGATCAGCCCTCTGGGTCTTCCTGTGCCTAAAAAAGTCACTGCACGTAAGCAAAAATCAAGCGCCGGTCCCGGCAGCGGGAACTTCAGGGACACGTTGTTTAATATTCACCGTGCGCAGCCCTCCTCCCTGCGCAAGCGCTGCTGTACAAGTGGGTCACAGCACCTATTATTATAAGGCGGTGGGGCGGGCAGGGAGAAAGTTTTGGGGGCAGGAGGGGAAGGGCAGGCGAGGGCGGGCATCCTGCCTGCGGGAAGGGGACGTTGGGTCGATGCTGTGGTCACTTCTGCAGCCAGGGAGGGGGTCTCCTCCGGGAGAGCCGGGCTGCTCCTGCTGAGCCAGCCGTGCTTTGCTGAGGTTCCCTGGCGCAGCAATAGAAACGTCCCGCTTTTTAATTTCCTTCTCTCTCTCCCTCTCTCCTCCCCTCTGCGTCGGAGCGCTGCAGAGTTTAATTGAAATTGTTAAACGACCCGTCACGGCTTTGGCCTTTCTCCCCAGCGATCAATCACGTCCCCGGCTTGGCCGTGCTCACCAACAATGCGCCAGTTGGCCGGGCCGGGGCGGCCGCCGCGGCACCGATGGGCTGGGGGCTCCCCGGGGGAGGTGAGAGGCAGAGCCCCCCCGCCGGCTGGGGCTCTCGTCTCTGGGAAGGGGTGATGGTTCCTGGAGCTGGACGGTGCCTGGCAAGGTTTGGGTGTCCCCATCCCGGCCGTGCAGGGCTAAGGGACAGGGGCTGGGGGGATGCTGGGGTGATGCTGGTGGGCGGGGGTGTGATTCCCCTGTGATAGCCGTGGGCTGGAGGGAACTATGGAAGGCGATGGGAGCTGGACTTACTGTTTGCCTTCCTTGAGGGAGTGGTGAAGGTTTGTGTTTAAACGTGTGCGAAGTGCAAAGAAAGGGCAGCAGCTGAGCAAACTGGTGTTAAACTCTCAAGGACAGGGAGTAAAGCCCTGCCGGCGTTCAGCTGCTGCCTTGGGGAGGTTCGGCCGGCTTTGGCTAGCCACTTGCCCCGTTTCACTAGTGACTTACCTCATTTCACCAGCTATGTTGGGGTTTTCCAGACCTTGGATATATCAAGGACAGGGGTGGGCGCCTGGGACTCAGCTGTGTCTGGGCTGTGACCTACCTAGCAAGTTGTTAAATGGTAGCAAAGCTTGCAGGGGGCCTTGGCTTTATCCCCGCGCCTGGGTTGGTGCCCCTCATTGCTGCATGCCGGCTGCACAAAGCTCAGCAAGTTTTTCCCAAGAGCGGTGCCGGCCCTCAGATGCTGCTGTCACCCATCTGGCTGGGCAGGAGTGGGACAATGCTGCTCCGCATGCTGTGAGACTGCAGCAGGCAGATGTGGGATAACTTGCTCCCTCCCTCCCCCTTAAATTTCCTACTAATCCCTAGTAGCTATTTCAGCTTAAGCCTCGAAGCGTGAGGTTTAATATCTCTCCTGTGATTTGTTAGCCTTTGCCACCAGAGCTCTGTGTCCCTGTCCTCTGCAGAAACACCCACCCTCCCTTCATGTCCTGCCGGTCTTTTTCCTTCTCTCAGCGGCAGCGGGTCCACAGCTGTTTGGGGAAGAAGTTGATCCTTTTTGCAATTTGGGGGTTATTTTGCAATGATGTTGGATGCGCCTTTGTGGCAGTCGGCAAGCCCGGCATGCCGTCCCCCCTCACCGAGGAGGACCATCCTCTTCTTCACTGCTGCTCCTGAGGGAAGTTTGTCCCAAGCTCTGGCTGCTCTGTGTGGTCTGGCTGCGGAAAAGAGCCAGGACCAGCCTCGGGCAGGATCCTTATCGTTTCAGGCTCTGTTACACCCGACGGCTTTCCCTGCTGGCGGTGGTGCAGGGATGTCTGGGCACCCTGCCTGCTCCGGTCCTGCCCCAGGCCGTGCAGGCGGCTGGACCCGGCTCTGCCACCAAGCCCAAGTGTGGCCCTGGCCACATCCCTTGAAGCCCAAGTTTCGAGGACGAGTTCCCAAGCGTCCTCAGCTGTGTCCTCCCCTCCTCTCCCTGCGCGCTGTAGGTCTGACGGGCTGGACCGGCTTCGCAGCCGCACGCCTGCTTGGAAGGGCCACGGGCATGCCTGCGGAGAGACGCCGAGAAACTCTGCCGAAACGGGCAAAACTCCCTCTTCCGCCGAGACCGAGCCAGGAGCGGGGCGAGGCGCCGTGCCCAGGGGAGCCCGGCTGGCGGCGGCCCTGTGCCGGGGACCCCACCGCCCCGCAGCCTGCCAAAACCTGCTTTTGAACCAGCCTGCGGTGGGTGGGTGGGAGGGGGAGAAAAGAGGCTTCAAAGGCTCCGGCGAGCGTGGCGGCTGTGGGGATGGATGGCGGCGGGGCTGCAGCTGCGCAGCACGGGGGGGTCCATCCTTCCTTCCTCCTCCCGCAGGATGGGGGTATTCTCTGGTAGTCTGGTGTTTGCTTGGTGGGTTTTCCCATCCGCATCCTGGTTGTCCCAGCTCATGGAGGGGTTTAGCCCCTTTTTTTTCACCTCTGTCCCCAGGAAGGAAAAACCCCCGCGCAGGCAGCAGCGGTGAAAGGAGTGAATGGGTAGTTGCTTTTCAAAGCTGGCCTCTAACGGGTGTTGTGTTTGGAAAGGGGCCCGGCTGCTGCCGGTGTGCCCAGAGCTGGGGAAAACGTCACCGTGCCGAGCGTGGGAGATAAGGCACGAGCAAACAGTGTCACACAGGGAGATGGAGGAGGCTGTGCTAAGCATCGCACAGCTTCCTCGGGGCACCCAGCCCTGCGCCCCTCTGCACCCAATCTCCCCTTGTCCCGGGTCTGTATTTCTGTTCCCAGCCTTTGAAAACCCGTTGGCAGGGGACCCCACCGCCTTTGAAAACCCGTTGGCAGGGCAGCCTGTGGCTCCTTGCTGTCAGCCTAGGCCACCTGTAGCTGCCTTTTCCCTGCCTGGGTAAAAGAGTAGGGGGGAAAAAAGGGCTAATTCTGGGGAAGGGGATGAGCGTGGGGTCTGTTGGGGCTACTCTAGGCCATGCTACTTTCCCTTGGGGATGGCCGGGCAGCACTGGGGTGTCCCAGGGACTTGCCAGTCTCTCAGCGGGATGCAGAGCTCCCTCGGGGCCATGGACGGAGCCAGGCTGGCGGCCATCCCCAGTGTTGCAGGCAGGAGGCTGAGGTTTGGGGCAGGAGGGGGAATTTCCAGCCTTCAGGCACTTCCCGGTGACTTGGCCCAGACCGGGGGGCTCGGCTCCCCCTTCCTGAGGGCTGCGGAGGCTGTTTTGGCTGCCTGACCCAGAAACACAGGGCGATTTGGATGATGGCAGCTCGAAGGCAGACGGGGGGGCAGCCCCGAGCCATGGGACGGCATGTGCCTGGCTGCCGGCGGCACACGGCCGCTGTAACGGGGACGGTGCTCCCCAGGGCTGCATCCAGGCAGGGAGGGAGGGAACACAGCAAGAACACTGCTGGCACAGGCATCCCGTCCTCCATATGGGGTCAGGGACGTGCTGGGGGCATGGGGCTCGTTGCAGGCAGGAGGGAGCTGGTGCATAAAGACTTTCCAGGTGACAGTAACCTATGCAAAAAGGCAGTCAGCCCCACAGGTTTGAGTATGCTGTGTGCACGCTGCTGGCACTCCCCAGCTTTCTACCATATGGGAGAGGAGTTGCTTTTAGGTGAAAACATCATCACACTCTTCCTCCTCCTCGTTCCCCTACAGGGCTGCTGGGTCCTAAGATCTTGGCTGCGACCTAGAAAGGCGTTGCAGCATTGTCCCCGTTTAGGACAAGTGGGTCTCTGTGGACCGTGACGGCATCACCAGCATCACTCCTGCCACCTCTCCGTCAGGATCCCAGTGCTGCAAGAAGGTTTCCCTGGGAAGGGGGGAGTGAATTATTGGATCCCAGTGGCGATCAACAGCATCTCCCATGGAAGATGGTTTCCAGCCAGCCGGGAGTGCGCGGTAGTGCACTCCCAGCCGGCTGGAAACCATCTTCCATGCAGCATTGACCCGGCAAGAGTTAAAAGAGGGGCTGGATGCCGTGCGTGTGTGTGTGCATGCACGCGCCCTGCTTTGTTTTTAAAAGCGCCTCGGCTGGCCTGGCCCCCCGCCAGACCCAGGGCCCGCCGCTGGCAAAAACTCCGGCAAAGGAGTATGAAAGGGGCAGAAACTAAATAACAATAAACCACCTTTTTCTGGCGGCTCTAGCAGGCGAGGGGGTGGGGAGGAGCTGTAAGCACTCCGGCTCCCCCAAATCCCATCCTGGCTTCCCCAAAAAATCATGCCTGGGATGGAGAGGGAGGGACCTGCTCGAACCTTGGGGCTGCAACAATCTCCTGGGCCTTGCTGAGGTGTCCCGGTGAGTCACAGACCTGTCTGGAGATGCCCGAGCTGCTTGGAAATGTCTCTGCTGGGATGATCTTTACCCTCCCGGGGAAGGGCTGGACACCCTCACCCATCCCTCGCTCCTGCGGGATGCCCGGGGCTGCGGCAGCCTGTGCCTGGGGTAGGCGCGCAGGCACCCCGAGCCATTTGCAACCCCGGGGAGAAAGGCCGGAGCTGCAACCGAGCAACAGCTTCGATGGCAAGATAAGGGAGCAGGGAAAACCTGCGCGCGCCGCAGGTATACGGCTCCCGCAGCATCCCAGGCCTGGTGCAACACGTCCGGCTGCGCTTCCGCCAAGCCCTGCCAGCGCCGGCGCCGCTCCCCCACCGGGCCCCAGCCAAGACTGCGCAGAGAGCACGTGGCTCCCGGCGCTGCCGCCGTGCCCGGACCCCCACCTCGACCTCCCCCGGGTGCCATCCCGGGAGCCAGAGCGTGTATCGGCTGACCCCGGTGGGCGGCTGTGCCGTGAGGGGTGAAGACTCCCAGGGTTTCGTAACACCGCCGTCGGCCGCGGGCACGGCTGGTTGCGTAAGGCGCCCTGTCTGCTCGTGAAGGGAGTCGGCGAGCATGGCGCGGGCGTCGGGTGCCCAGAACGGGGGTGCCCCTGGCAGTGGGGCTGACTCGGGCTCTCCCACCCGCTTTGCAGGTGCCTTTTGCCCCCCTTGGAGTGTTGGTCCCAGGGTCTGGCTGGCTCCCTGCCCTCGCTCCCCGCCTTGAGCAGCCCATCTTGGGGCATCGTCTTGTTTCTTTGCCGGGACGGGCATGGCTAAGCCTGAAGGGGGTTTTCTAGCTGGAGCTGAATTGGGTGCAAACAGCAAAAGGGAGACCGTGGATTGGGAGTCCCGTGGATTGGGAGCCCCGTGGATTGGGAGCCCCGTGGACCTTCCCCTCCTATGGGTGTCCTCTCTCCCCAGGCAGGACACCCAACTCACAGCCTGCGTGGGCCCTTGGGGACCTCCCCAGATGCGTCCCCGAGGCCATGTGAGCTCCACTTGCCTCGTCAGCCTCCAAAAAGGGCCAGAGTCCTCCCCGGTGGCTAATCATTGCCGATGCGGGGGATGCAGGTACATGGTGAGCCCAGCTGCCAGCGTGGGGGCTGGCACAGCCATGGCAGCAGGGATTGCTCTGATCAGTTGGTCTGAAGCACCCCAGGTTTGGGTTTTGTTGGGCTGATGCAGGTGGAAAGGGCTGCATGAGCCCTCCTGCCTTCCCTGAATAAGTACCCGCTAATCCTGCTGGGTTTAAAAGAAGGGAAACGCTCCTCCTTGCAGGGGAAGAGGCTCCTGCACTGATAGAGGAGCTGCCTCTGACCCTGCTCTGTGTCTCCAAACCCCAAGGGCTACTCAAGCCTCAGGGGAGCTCTCAGCTTCCTCCTCAGCGGTGCTGTGGCACAGGCAACTCCCTGTCTCGGAGCATCTGTCCCACTGGTTATATTTAGCAGCATGTGCTGGGCTGCACATAGATGTCCTGGAGCTGCTTCTCCATTCCCTCCACCCCAAACCTGGTGTGGACATGGTGGGGTCCAGCTCTGAGCCCCCAAAGTCATGGCTCTCCTCTGTCCTGCTGCAGCCCGCTCCAAACACCTGCGGCTTTGCAGGGCCGAATTCACACCGGGTGTCGATGTCACCTGTGAGTATTGTCCTGGATAAACATCTCCTCCCAGGAGCAGTGCAGGTGGGTGCCTCTGCTCATCAGGGGACAACTTCGGCACTCAGATGGGGATCGGCACGTGGCCATCAGCCCCCTGAGCCCCCACATGTGGCCGGCCACGTGCTTGCAAAGCCAGCGCCTCGTTGGCCGGGAAGGGACATGCAGCTTCCAGGGCTGGTTTGCTCTCCCAGTGCTTTCCCAGCAGGGTTGGGACGGCTCAGAAAGCCGTTTGCTGGCAGGGCCTGGGGGTGAGGCAACCTGCCGTGATCCCCTGACCGGGGTGGGGGGCACAGGGTGCCACAGGAGGGGTGGCACAGTGCAAGAAGGGCTGCCATTTCCTACGAAAAGGAGCTGAGGGAGGTGGGGGGACACTTTTTTCCCCTGTCCACCCCTGTCTTTCTCCCTGTCACCCCCCGCCCCGCGATGCTGCGAGGCAGCAGGCGGGGGTTTCTGTGCTCAGCTCCCATGTCCTGCCTCCTCCGCCAACTCGGGCTTGCCGGGGCCGTTCCCGACACGCACCCGCCGTGCTGGAAAGGCGTAAACAGATCGGGTTGCCGGCAGGGGTCCAGGGAGCGGGCAGGCCTTGGCTTGCATCCCACCACTGCTCGGTCGTGCCGGGGTGTGGGGAGCGCCGAGGCAGGGGGACGGGATGGAGGGGGCCGACCTGGCGGTGGGGTCCCTGCGGGAAGCTGGGCACGACCTTGGTTTCATGAGGGGATGGGGATGCTCCCCCTGCCTCAGTTTACCTCTGGTGCTAAGGTAGGCCTGCTCTTTAGGGGTTTGGAGGTTTTGATGTGCTGCCCCGCAACCCCCTTCCCCGTCCCCGTGTGGGAAGCTGCTGACCAGAGCTCACGCTGGACTGGGGGTCCTTAGATCCAACCCCCGCCTTATCCATCACAGTTGTATTCTGATGCCTTTGACCTTGCTGTAAATCAGCCCTTGTCCCTCCTGTAGTGCGTGGGGGGACGGGGCTGCTCCATGTCGCCCTTGTCCCCAGCTGGTCCCCGAGCAGCTGCCAGCCGGCTCCAGTGCCTGGGCTGGGCAATGGGAGGAACTTGCCACCCTCCCTGCCGGCCCTGGAGCAGCTGGGATGAGGGGAGGGGGGCAGGAACGCAGCACCCGGAATAACTCGGCAGCCGCCGAGGCCCCCATCGGGATGGCGAGACGGGCGTGGGGTCCTGGTGCAGGTTCCTGCTTCCACCACAAGGATGGGGAGATGCCTCTCCTGGGACATACAGCATCACCGGCTGCTAAGTGCATTTATTGGCGATTGCTGCTTCCACCTGGGGACACGCAGGGTGGTGCAGGGTGTCATAGTGATAGAGCTGTCGTGTCCCTCTCCTGTACCCTGCAGATGGGGTCCTGGGGGAATCCTTCACTGCTGCAGCTGGACGAAAACATTCCGCTCCAGCCAAGGCACAAGAAAAGCGCCACCGGCCAGATGCTCACAGGATTTTGGCGATGGCTTCTCCCACTTTGTGGCATTGCCCGGCAAGCCAGAAACCTGGGCGGGCAGCCAGAGGGTCTGACCCGGCTGGCAAAGAGCCCTCACACTGGGCACAGGCAAAGCCACACTGCCCTCCCTGGCCTTAGCAGGGAAAGGAGAGCAGCGGTGGGTTCATCTCTCTTGAGCTGCTTGTCCCAGGCTGGAGGGAGCTTGGCTCCTGCCCACTGGGGATGGACCTGTTCCTGTCCCCTTCCTGCTGGCAGCAGCATGGAGCAGCTGGGCAGTTCCTGCTTGCTTGGGTAGGCAACCTTGTGCAGCACATGGGAGCAGCAAGGAGAGACGGGTGCCCTCTGTGCCCTTGCCACCACCAGAGAGGGGATTTGGAGAGGGACCCTTCCCATTCCTCATGGCTTGGGAGCACTGAGCAGCCACTGCTGGGCGAGATCCTCTTTCTCTTTCCCAATGCAGATGCCATGAATGGCTGCAGCACCATGGCATCTGCGGGAGAAGTTGCCCATCCAGCATCCCTTGGGACCAGCAGGAGCCGGAGGCCACGTTTCGGCTCTGTCTAGGAGGGAAGGAAATGGTTTGCTCAAGCTGCTCAGATCTGGGCTGCAATTCAGGTGGAGCTGGATAGCTTGTGCATCGTTTGCTGGAAGGCGGCTGTAGGAAGCAAAGAGCCTCTCATTTCGGTTTGGCAGTAGAGGGTAGAGGCAGCAGCCCCCCAGGAGTGGAAATCCTTGGTTCACAGAGAGGAAAACCTGGTCCCCAGGCAGCATCTGCCCCGTCTCTGCAGAGATTGGGCTGTGTGCATCCCGGGGGATCCTGCTGGCACGTCCCTGAGCGGGGCTGGCGGCAGCACCGGCTCCTGGGGTCAGAGTTGAGGAAAGGCATCCGCAAGGTATTTTTAACTGTGTGTGACTCCAAACCCCGGCTGCGCAGCTGCCAGCAGCAGTCTGAGGTTAGTCCTCGGCTGCCGACAGTTGATTGCCCGGGGGGGGGGGGGGGGGGGGGGTGCTCTGGGGAAAATTCTGTTCCTGGTCACTGGGGCCTCGGGAAGGAGTGACAGCACTTGAACCATTGACCTTCTGAGTGACCTCGGGCGAGCGGCTTCACCTCCCGGTGCCTCCCCACCCATCCTGTATGTGCCTTGCCTAGATTAGAGCATCCAGGGTGGGGACAGCCGCTCTGTCCACCCCAGGAGCGCCTGCTTCCAGGCACACGGCAGTTTGCTGGGGGCCAAAGGGGGAGGATGTTACAGGATTTCCAGCGGCTGCATCATCGTGTGCAAGTATTGGCTCCACTGGCTGGAGCGTCTCCCAGATGCTGGCTGCCACGTGTGGGTACCAGGCTGGCAGTGATGGGGACAGAGTGCTGTAGGGCCATGGCAGCCCTGTATCCCAGCCTCTGCCTTGGCCTGCCACCCCTAGGAGCTGCATGATTTGCTGCAGCCATCCAAGCTACAGCAGAAGGCTGGATCCTTGTTTCACTTCCTTGAGCTCGCGGGGTTTTGCTGGCCGCTCTTGGCTGCTCTAATTTTTATCTGGGGCTCATTGTTAGAACCATAAAATAAATAGCTACGTGCTCCTCTTGAGCGTCAGAACCCTCCAGGTGTAGGTGGGTTGCTGCGTCCCTGCCCGCCCTCCCTAATTAACTGTTGCTCAGCAAATCCAGACTTACTGACCTGCCAATAATCTTCCTGTGCAAGGCAAGCCCTTTGGCTGCTGGCTCCTGCCGCTTGCCTCTCGTGTCCCCCCTAGCCTCTCATGTCCCCTGTGAGCCCGTATCATGTTCACAGCCCTGGGCATGCAATGGAAAATGGTACCCTGGCAAGCAGCATCCTCCCATGCAGGGCTGCCAAGGTTGTTTTCCTCGCTGGCAGCTCCCTCCGTGCCCGCGCTCACGCTGCTCTCATCGTCCCCCTGCATCCTGCTTCCCCTCTTTCTTCCTCCCATTGACCGTCTGCCGGTTGGATTATTTTTCCCCAGATGCTGCAGTCTGCAATTTTCCTGGGTTGAATCTGCCTGGGTTTGTTCTCCTAATCCTTCTAAGTCCCTTTTGCGTTATTTCTGCCGTCGTTGATCTGTCAAGCATCCTCCACAGATTATATTAATGCACTATTTGCATTAATCGTGTTAATGAGAATGCTGAGGGTGTCTGTAGGTGCAGCCCCTTTGCCTGGGTACCTGGGGGTCACCAGGGCCCTGCAGCCCCTTTCCCAGCTCCCAGGGGAACCAGTTGGAACCAGTATGGAACCAGTTGAATGGGAGCCAAGGTGCGCTGCTAATGCTGGACCAGATGTTCTGCTGGTCCCCATGTCCTGCAGCCCATGGGTGGCTCTTGGCCCTGTGGTGTGCCTGGTGATGCACAGCAGGCGCAGGCAGAGCTCGGGCTTGGCCGCCAGCCCCCGCTGCTATCGCCCCATCTCTTCCCGCTCGGGAGGCGTCCTGTCCTTTCGGAAGGATGGGGGAAATGGAAAAGGCTCCACCTCTTCCCTGGGCAAATACAGCTCCTCTGAGTTCATATCCTGGAGAACGGAATAGCCAGGTCCCAGCAGGGACGGTGACTTCACCTCCCGGTAACACGTTTCTCCGGCCAGCTGGGAAAGGAGCCCTTGTATCTCTGAAGGAGCCGCCCGGCTTCCCCCATCCAAAGCCTTTCCCAGCTGTTCCTTCCCATCCTGGCCAGGGCTGGGGGATGTGATTTCGATTCCATGGGGCAAATGTTACTGCTACGAGTGTTACTGCTCCCCCTTGCTGGGGGGGCCGGGCTGAGATGCATCACTTTGGGGTAGGCAGCTGCTGCGAACCCCCAAATTATTGCGAGGAAGGGGAGCAAGCGCCGTTCATCCCACCATGCAGCTGAGATTGGGGGCCTGAAACTCAAACCAGGAGCACATGTTTGGCTTTTGCAAGGAGTGAATCTAACCCCAAAGGACTCCTGTGATGCCGTTTCCCCGCCTTGGTGTTTGCCCCCTCCATCCTCACTGTGGCCGACAAACCTTGGGGATGAGAGGCAAGAGCTGCACCTTCTTCCCAGCCGCATGGATGGGGACAGGGTTTCCGACTCCGCTTTTCCTTTCATTGTTCTGGGAGCCTTCGCTTTGAATAAGCTGCCTGTTTTTTCCTGCTTTGCTTGGGGGGGGGAAGCAGTGGGGGGAAATTGGGGGTCTGGCTGGTGGTCCCAGGGCAGCTGGGCTGAGGTGAGTGATTGATGTCTGTGCTGTGTGAGGATGCTGCCCCTGCTCCCTCCTGCTGCCAACCTCTTTAAAAAACGTAATTGTTGGATTTTCCCTGGGAAAAAGGCTCCCAGCCTCTCCCAAAGAAGGAAGAAGGCTCCCAGTTGGCTCTATGGTCCTGCTGCCGTGTCCCCAAACCCTCCCCTTCCCCTGTCGTGGGTCCCCAGCCCAGCCCAGGGAGGAAGGCAGATGCCTTGGACCTCTCAAACTCCTCTGCCTTTGCCATCACCTGCCTTCACCATCATCCACCATCATCCACCATCATATCTGAACATGTTGCAGGAAGGGAGAGCTTAGAGAAGGAGAAAGCACAGATGAGGAGGGAGGCAGAGCTGCCAGAGGAGACTTAGACATGCCATTGGCAGAGACAACTTGGTGGCAGGGACAACTTGGGCTCTGTGTGGCTGTAAGCCCTAAGATTTGGGGTTCAAGCCAGGTGTAAATGATGGAGGCTGTTGAAGTTAGAGACAAGCAGTCTGTGTTTTGGCATGGGGATGCTCACAGTACAGGGATGCTGTGTCAGCCCTTGGGATGCTGTGAGGAGCCACCGGGAGTTCAGCTCCTGCCAGGTTGCTGCTGGGGTCATTCCAGCTGGACCTGGGCTGCCGAAACCAGGAGTGGGGCTTGGGTGCGACAGCCGTCGCACAGCCTGTGCAGTACCAAAGCAGACAGGGCCCTGGCCAGGTCTGGTGTGTCTCGCACCTGGGTTTGGTACGTTTCTCAAGGGACAAAGACACCAACTATTCTCAAGGAGTTGCCAGACGCTAGTGTGGGAAAAGATAAGGGGCTCCCTGCTGTCGCGCTCACCCATCGCTGCCAGTTTGCCCTGTGTTGATGGGAATCTGCCTCCCTGATTGCAGCTTCCCCATCCCTGCCAGTTAACCCAGTGGCTTCGACCCAGTCAGACCCACCCCGCAGTGCCTGGCTTGGTGGAGGACCTGTTTGTCGGCGTTGGTGGGGAGCCCATTCCCCCATCCGCAGGGATGCTGCAAAGCTTCAAACCCTGGTACAGGTGGCCATTTGTGGGCAGGAAAGCACCCACGGCATTTGGACACCCGTGGCATTTGGATGCAGGGATGGGTGCTCGGCCAGGTATCCCGGTTGGCAGCACCCTGGGAACCAAAGTCACCCACCATAACCATGGGGAAAATAGGGGGGCCCCTGCCCGCCTGGGGAGCTGGGCACAGCGCTGGACTCAGCGTTTGGGGTGCGGGCTGGTGGCTATGGCAGGCAGCCGGGGTCAGGAGCCAACCTCCGTCCCAAGCTTGCTGGGCAACTTTGGTTGAGTTTCTTAATGTCTCTGTGGCCAAGCTCCTTCCCTATCAAAGTGGGCGAATCTCTTCTGAACCTATTGGGAAACTGCACCTGAAGCAGCCAGTTTGCTGGGAGGCTGCGCTGGGAGGAGCCGGGTGTGGGTGGCCACAGCGGACGTGCCTGTGGACAGAGGAGCGACAGGGAAGGGTGATTCCTGCAGAAGAGGGATGGACGTCACCTCTTTGGGTCTCGATTTTGGGTGAGACGTCGAGTCTCTCCTGAGCCCCAGCATGAACCCACTGTATACCGAGGCAGGGCCACCCCAGGCTGTCAGTGCAGGTCGAGGCCAGGCAGGGCAGGTCGGGTGAAGCTGCCGCCTCCAGCCCCAGGAGGCTGCCACCACCATCCGAGACGGCTGGTGCTCTACAGGATCACAGCTGATTAGCTCCTCCAGCTGGTTTATTGGCTTAGTGGTGACAGTTCCCAGGTGGATTTTATTTTCCCAAGAGGGTATGCACATGTATTCGGTGTATCCAGAGCACACGGTCCTTCTCCCACCACCCAGGGCAGCAGGATGCTGTTCCTGCAGTGCCCAGACAGAGTATCCCTGTGTGCAGGGTACTCATGGCTGGATGTTCAGGGATGCTTGTGGTGCAGGGACACTCAGGCTGGATATTAAGGGATGCTCGCGGCTGGTAGTACAGGGATGCTCGTGATACAGGGATGCTTAGACCCACAGTGCGGGGAGGCTCATGGCATGGGAATACTTGCAGCCAGCGGTGTGGGAACATAATTTCCCAGGGCAAGGGGAAGGGATGGGGGTCTGTGACACAGGGCCAGCAGAAAGGTGTATTTTTTCAAGAAGTCTCTGGTGAGGAGGTGGGTCTCCAGTTATAGATCTGTTCTGCACAGAGACAAAGGCTTGCAGTGGAGGACCTCTGCTGTGGCTGCGCTGGGTGGACAAAACTGGGGGGTTCACAACAAAAGTACTGCTTTCTGGAGCCTGACTCTCCATGTGAGAGCCAGGGCAGGAGTCTCCAAGGGGTGCTTCGTGGGGGGACACAGGATATTCAGGCTTTACCTTCCCCAGCCAAACTCCGGCAAGCGTGTGTTGGTCCTTCCTGGTGAGTGGTTCAGCGCTTCAGAGGGATCATGTCCATCTCTGAGACCTTGGGGAGAAGCCGAAGGGTGTCCCTGTGGGGACGAGGTCTCTGGTGAAGGGCACATGGTGATGCAGGGTGCCTGGTGTGCTGGCTTAGGGGATGCCGGCTGGGCTGGGCGAGGGCACGCCTGGCTCCACGCAGCCGGCACAGCCGGCGCCAGGCGAGCGCCCCGGGGGGTTAAATATGGGTTTGGGCCAGGCTGGCTGCCAACGGTGCGGGTGAGGCACCCGCCCTGGCCGGTTGCTTCCCGGGTGCCCCCTGCACCCCACAGGGAGCTCAGCCTGGCTTGGGATCCCCGCCATGGGTGTGCAGCCCAGCCCCACGGGGAAACTGAGGCACCGGGTGCAGCATGACAGAGGGGGCTGCTTGGCCGGGGGGAGCTGGATGGAAAGGCGCCGAGCGGGGCTGCACCATCCTGGCCCCCTCTGCCAGCGAGGATCTGAAAGGCCAAGGGCCGCCAATTTCCCCCGAGGGTCCCCGAGGGTCTCAGCCCCGTCCGGTGAGCGGGCGGCCGCGCCGCCTTTGCCGCGTCCGGCGGAGCGCGTGGGCCCTACATTTGTAAGCAATTTGCCGGAGTGCTCCAGAGGTGCTTCCCGCCTGCCGCTTGGCAGCCAGACGCCGCACAGAAGCTCGCTGGCTCCCTCGAGGCCTCGCTCAGCCCCAGCCCCGCGCTGCTGAGCCTCGTCCTGCCCGGGCAGGCGCCGGCAAACGTGCCGGAGAAGGGGGGCAGAGCGGGGTGGGGGCCCGGCAGGACCCCTTGGAGGGGTCGTGTTGGGGAGCGGGGCCGAGCAGAGGGAACCCACGGGTGGAGTTAACCCTCAGGGTGCACCAAGCCGGGTTTTCCCCTGGAAATATCTCCTTCAAGGCTTTTTTGCATTTTGGCGCTGGATCCGTGTTTTTCTGGGTTGATCTTCCTGGGATGTGAGTGTGCTCCCAGCGGGGAGTGGGGGGGGTGCGGATCAGGCCCGTGAGCGTTCCCGCCCTGGTGCAAACCCAAAAGAGGTGACGATGTGGTTGGGAAGGGTCCAGCCACCCCATCCCAATGCAGTGCCTGGATCAGCCCCAACTCTGCAGCCCTTTCCCTGCCTGGCTCTGCGGTCTTCCAGCCGGAGCCGCACCTCCGAACCAGCCGGTCTGGGAGGGCTGTGGGATTGGGAACAGCTTGGCCCGGCCTCTGCCGAGCCCCAAAACGTCTGGGCGGGAAAGGCCAGGGAGCCTGGAACTGCCAGGGCACCGACAGGGAGAGAAGAGGCTGAAGAAATGGGGAGAAAAATGAGGGAATTGGTCAAAAGGAGCACATGGATGGAACGAGGAAGAGGGATGCAGGGAAGTGTCCCCTCGCTCGCCTTCCTGTCACCACATCCCCAGGAGCATGACGGGGGCTGGTGGCACCCCCTTGGCAGCCCTCGTGCTGCCCCGCTGCTTCACCCCATCCTGGTGCTGGCTGCCCGCTGAGGCAGGGCTGCCTTTGGGGTTGCTTTGCCAGCCCAGCGTGCTGTACAGTGCAGAGGTGTGCAGCAGGACGGTGCTGGCGAAGGGGTCTCGGCTGCCTGGCTGTGCTGTTTCCCCCCCCATCCCTCCGCTCTTGTTTGCTTGTGCCTTCGTGCCCATGGTGCCAGGGTGCTTGGCCCCTTTCCTACCTGTGCTTTACCTTCCAGCCTGGCTGCAAACCCTCCAGCTCTCTAAGCAGTGATTTATCCAGCTACAAACCAGGGACTAACTCTTTGCCTTCCTGCCCGAGGTGGATATGAGAGTTACTGAATTCACATTTGGGAAGAGCTCCAAAGGGAATGCTGCTCCTGACGCCGCTTTTTGGGACCTGCTGCTTTCCCAGCCACCCACGCTGTGTCCGCGTGGTCCTGCCCTGCATCCTGACCTTGCTGGGCTGCTGGAGCAGGGAACTAATTTGAGGAATGTTGCTCAGGGAGAGGAGCAGAGACACAGGCATCTTGCCGTGCAGATGCTGACAGCTGCCTCCTGGGGCCAGGGAGCGGGCAGGGACACCCGCTGTGTCCTGGGACACCCACTGCATCCCATCCCTGCTTACTGGACCCCACTGGCCAGCCCGGTCTCCTTGTAGGAGGGGGTCAGGGATGGGATTTTGGGGTGAGCTTTCCCTCTTCAAATAGTGATCATTGCTCAACTCCAGGACCAGCCCCCGCGGGCTGTGGGATGTTTCTGCCTCTTTCGGATGTGTTTGTGCTCAGTGGGTATCTCCAGCCAGCCCTAATCTTCCCGGCCTTGCCTGCCCACTCCGCTCTGCTGCCCGGCTCGCACGGTTCAGGCTCTGCCATTCCTGCCGTGGGTAAGGACCCTTCCTCTTCCTCCTCCCCACCCTTTCTGAGCAGCAAACCCTGTGGCAGTTTTCAGCTGCAGCTGATGGGAGCAAACCTGCATTGGCCTTCAGTTTCCACCGCACAGAGCATCCTTTAAAAATACCTATTTATAAATCCCGACTAAACAGCAGGGGGCTGGGGGATCGCTCAAGGAGCAGGAGGTGATGGCTTCACGGGCATTGCCTACAGCTTAGTGGAACCCGTTGTTTATTTTTAATTTTATCTTGATTGCATCCTTTGGAAATCCCCCAGGAGCAAACTCTTCCCAGCCCTTCCTGCCCCCTGCTTGCAGGATCTGTCTCAAGACTTTTGGAGGGGCAGGATGAGGCCTTTGCCTACCACCGACGACCCCATTCCTGGCTCTGCCGTACGCCCCAAGCGTGATCCTGACTCCATGAAAGAGGCACCAGGGGGCTTGGTGGTTATGGTCGCTCCGCGACTCTCATCAGAAGTGGCCAGTTTACAAGTGAAATGTTATTTTTTCCTGGCTGGTGGGGCTGAGGGAAGCGGCTTGTCCTTGACGGAGACCCCAGATCCTGGGCTCTCGGGCAGTACGGGGCTGGGAGGGAAAAGTGGGAGCTCTGCGAAGTGATGGCTTTGGGAGCCCATTCCTTTGGGAAGGGCTTTCGGGTTGGCGGAGCTGCTTGCTGCTATTCTGAAGATGAACAGCCCCTGGAAGAGGTAATTAGGGTGATCCTGCCCTGATCCCCTCAGCTGTGGCTACAAGTCAGGAGTCCTTCACCAGCAGCCACTCCAAGCCCATTTTGCGTTAATTAGGCTGTTTACAAAACATTGTAAATTGCAGTAATGAACGCACCATTCCTTGGTTTCCTTTAATTATCCATTTGCATGATGAACGAGCCGCCCCCCTCTTCAGCTCTCCTTTCAGGCAGAGGGGGCCAAGCAGCAGAGTGTGGCTTTGTATGGGATCTGCCATGCGAGGTGGGCAGAGACCTTGGGAGAGGAGGAAAAGAGAAGGGAATGGAGGAGGAGAGGGAGCTGCAGCCCCTGAGATCTGCCCAGCTGTGAGGGAGGGGGCTCCTTCCCCAGGACCCCACCATGTTTTAGTGGGGTTTGAGCAGCTGTTTCACCCCGGGCTCAGAGCCCGGCTCTCAGACTTTGATTTTTCATAGGAAACAGCCCAGAAACCTTTCAAAGCGTTTAATCCTCCCCAGCTCGGCGATGGGGCTGCCTGGAAAGGCAGAGGAGGAGTGGCGGCATTTCTTGCCCCCTGCATACCTTCCCCTTTCTTTCCCTTTTGACTTGGCGGATGAATTCCAGAGATGTTAATCCGCTCTCAACCCCTCGGTGAAGAATAAAACGTCCTCTCTGTGTGGGAGGAAGGAATTCATTCAAATTAATTGCGGGAAAGAGTGGGGAGCTGGGGGTGCGCGTGAGGCTGTGCTGACGGTGGGGTGAGCATCCTCCGCCGCTCAGTGGTCCCCGAAGGGGAGGGAGGGACAGATGGGGGGACGGGGATATCCGAGGTGGCACAATCCTCGCATTCACGGCCAGAGGCTTCAGCCTCTGCCCCGGCCATAAAAATGCCAACCATGTGGTCTGTGGGCCGGGCCTTGGCGGCAGCGGCAGGCACAGGGAGCCGAGTGGGGGGCAAAATGGCCCTGCTCAGCAGTTTTGGGGTGTTGCTGCCTATAAAGGGGAGGGAAGTGCCATCTCACTGAGCCAGGGTGACAGGAGCTGCGCGGGGTCTGACCCGTCCCGGGGGCATGCAGAGATGGGGCAGGAGGGACGGAGGGAGGAAGGGGTCTGAGCTTGAGCTGGGTCAGCCCGTTGAGGGTTCGTGGAGGTGAACATGGAGTGAGAGGAGAGGAGAGGCCACCGGGATGGGCCAGGCGCTGTTCTGCGCGCTGGGAGGTCGGTGTGGCTGCAGGATGGGGTTCACAGGGGGTCCCGGGGGCCATGCGGGGTGGCGCGGGCTCTGCCTCCTGCCCTGACCTTTGCCTCTTCTCTCTGCAGAGCTCCTGGGATCTGCCAAGCGCCTGAATGTGAACTACCAGGATGCGGACGGGTGAGTGCTCCCCTGGCAGGGTGCTGGGTGCTGCTGCCGCCAGTGTAGGTGGGCTTGCTCTCCCCAATATCCAGTCGGTTCTGCAGCTCTGCGTATCATAAAGCTTTCAAGGGTAGCTGCTGAGCCCTGCAGCATCCCAAACCAGGGCAAGCCCTGCAGAGGCAGACCCAACGCCTGCCCGGATCTGAGCTCGATCCATCCTGCAAAATCTTTTGTAAAGTTCTTCTATGTCCCCTTCTGTAGGTCTGGGGGTGAAAAGGGATTGCAGCATGTCCAGCCGGTGCCTGTGTCCCAAGTGCTGGTTGAAGCACAGAGGAGCACCCGTCCGGCCCCGGTGCCTGCACGTGCTTGTGCCTGTGTCTAATATCCCAAGAGCAAAATCCCTTCATTTGGGGGGGGTTAAAGAGAGAAAAGATGAGGTTGCCATGTGACCACAGCATATTTGTATAGCTCATCACTTCCAAAATCCAAGCACTTAATAAGCTGAGTACTGAGAGTTAAAGAAACCACAAAGGCCCATAAAATAAATAAGCATGTTATTCTTATTGAATTAACTCTGACCTGTGAGTTATTAGCATTGTTTTATGTACTGTTGTTGTACCTAATTTCTACATGTTTTCTTTTTGAGGACTCTGTAGGAGGAGGTGTCTGTGATGAGTCCTAACAGGCCAGTGGGGGGTTGAAAATGTGCAGGATGGCTCTGCCTTAAAATAATACTGTGCAGATGGAGCTTAATAGAAAAAAAATGTAATAATAGAAGCAATGATCTGATTCTGATAAGGCACAGGGCTTGTGTTTGGGCAGCTCCAGGAGGGCTGCTGATGGGAATGAGGGTAAAGGGTCCCTTCCCCATCGGAGGGCCACGTGCAGCATGCAGGTTATTGACAGTGCGGGTGGTGAGTTGGGTTTTACTGGGGTGCAGGAAGGAGATGGTGGGGATGTGAGACCCGTGCATGGGGATGGCAGAGTACACCCTCCTGGGAGAGCCGTGCTGCTGGCAGTGTCCTCGGCATCGCCTTGCTCGCGGCTTGGAGATGATGAGGTGGGCAACTGTGGGTTTGTGCAGCCGCCTCCAGGGCAGAGCTGGCCCTGCAGGATCACCACAGGGTTGGCTCGGGAGGGATTTTGTACCCCCCACATTCTTGCTTCGAGGCAGAGGTTTTGGCGTGGGCTCAGGGACATGGTGGCTGCACTGAAGGAGGGAGCAGCCCTCTCTGCTTGGGTTAGTGTCCTTCCTGCAACGCCCAGAGACTCTGCACAGGGACTCTGCTCTGGGACTGCGGATCAGGAGGAGAGGCTTGCTGGCCGAGCTGCGTCCCTGGCACAGGGCTGGGACACTGCCGAGCCCATCGGAGCCCTGGGCTGATGCCATCTGGAGTCCCCCACGCCCCTTGGAGCGGCACACGGGCTAATCCCTGGCGGCACGGGGACCCCTCGCTCAGCCATGGTCCTTCACGTGACAGCACGGGGGGAGCACCGGGCAGACAGGCCCCTTTCACAGCCCTGAGACACAGGGCTCTTTCATTACCAGTGGCCTCCCACGCTGTGCCGTGGGCTCCCGGCATCCCTGCTGGCATGGGGAGGGGGTGGCTGGCGGAGGGGCCAGGAGTAGCCGCTGGGCTGGTGCGTTTGCTGGATGCTGTGAGCCAGCGCTGCTTCGGGCTGCCTGGCTGCACCGCGGAGAGGGGCGATGCATCGCTGTCCATCCTGCCTGCTTGGCCCCCGCACAGGGCAGGGGGATGAGGGACCCATCTCACTGGGGTCTCGGGGTGCACAGGGTCCCTGCATCCCTCGCTGAGCCCTGGGGCATGGACAGCATGGAGAGATTTAACTCTGCTTTGCTGTGGGGAAACTGAAGCATTGGGAATGGGGAATCGGGAGGGACGTAGCCATGAGCAGCTGGTGACTGTCCCGGCCGTCACCCTGTGTCCTTGTGCAGGTGGGGGCTTTAGGGATAGCATGGCAGGGACCGGGGCTGGGCTGAGCTCTGCCTTGTGTTGCAGGTTCTCAGCGCTGCACCACGCAGCCCTGGGCGGCAGCCTGGACCTCATCTCGCTGCTGCTGGAGGCACAGGCCACCGTTGACATCAAGGACAGCAATGGTAAGGGTGACCCTCCGGCACGGCCCCGTTCCTCTGGCAGCCGGCTCAGCCCTCTGAGCGAGGTTGGGGGCCTCATCCAGCCCTGCTGAGCACCGTTCCCCCGCAGGGATGCGACCCCTGCACTACGCGGCCTGGCAGGGGCGCGTGGAGCCGGTGCGGGTGCTGCTGCGTGCCTCTGCCTCCGTCAACATGGCCTCACTGGACGGGCAGATCCCGCTGCACCTCTCGGCGCAGTACGGCCACTACGAGGTGGTAAGTGAGAGCCCAGCACCACCCACGCACCCGCTCCAGGTCTCTCTGGGGGTGCACGGGTGGGGGCGAACCCCATTGTGCCAGGCGGGAGGGAGGCAGGGGCAAGGGATGATGCTGAGCCCCTGTACCACGTTGCTCTCCCACAGTCAGAGATGCTGCTCCAGCACCAGTCCAACCCCTGCCTCATCAACAAGGCGAAGAAAACCCCCCTGGACCTGGCCTGCGAGTTTGGGCGGCTGAAGGTGAGTGCTGCGGGGCTCTACCCTGCACCGGGCACTTCTCCGGGGGCAGCTCTGGAGCTGGCTGGCTCCTCTGGGAGCAAAGCGCTGGGTCCAGCTGTGACCGCTCTCCCTCTGCCACAAGCCTTGGAGCCTGGCAGGCAGCACCTGCCTTCTCCCATGGCTGGGCAAGGCTGGATCCTGAACCTGGGAGCTGCAGGTTTTGCTCCTGACCTTGTGGCAGGGCAGCGTCAGGCTGGGAGAGAAGCCAGGAGTCCTCGCTCCCGGTTTCCCGCAGCCTCCCGCTGCCCACCCCAGCTTTGCTCCTGTTTAAGCACAGATAGGCTGAGCTGGCTAATCCCCACAAGCCCTGAGTGCCCGTCCCTGCTCAGCTGCTCGACGTCCCCGGCACGGCTCGTGGGGATGGGGCCGCCCTGCACTCTGGGAGACCTCAGCCCAGCCAGCACCACACCACCGGGCTGGGCTGGAGCATGGCCAGGCAGACTGTCCCGTGGCCCACTGGGGAGGTGACCAAGGGGATATTTCCATTTTTGGAGTATCTATAATGTCTGCAGCTATAAACAGGGCAGTAAAAATAACTCCTCTGTGCCTCTGGGCTGCCCTGAGACACTGAGAGTCGCTCTGGGCTTGGAAAGACTGGAGCTTTTTAGGGCTTGGTCTGAAAAGCCTGATTATGGGAAGACTATTTCTGGCTGTTGTGACCTTTTACGGCCCCTTGCGACAGCATCGCCCTGCCAAGCACCGGCCAGCTCCCGCTGAGCCCTGGGGCTGCGAATGGAGGGGAGCTGCGGGATGGGGAGCAGAGTATCGGCCCCGAGGGCAAGCCCCTTGCTGGGAGGATGCAGGTGGGGGTACCTGCACCCCGCTGCTTACCCCTGTGCCCTATGCAGGTGGCCCAGCTGCTGCTGAACAGCCATCTGTGCGTTGCCCTCCTGGAGGGACAGTCCAAAGATGCCACTGACCCCAACTACACCACCCCGCTGCACCTGGCAGCTAAGAACGGACACAAGGAGATCATCAGGTAACCCCCTGCCAGCCCAGGGCACTGCCCTATCCCAGAAAAACCCATCATGGCTTCAGTCCTGCTTCCTCCCAAACCCACCTCCCTACTGGGGCCTTTGGTAAAGCCTTAGCAGTGCAAGGGCTTGTCCCCTTCCCATCGCAAAGCAGCTGATCACCTGGCCCTGATGTCCATGTCCTGCTGTTCATGCCTCTCCCTCCTTCCTACCAGGCAGCTGCTGAAGGCCGGGATTGAGATCAACAAGCAGACAAAGACGGGCACAGCCCTGCACGAGGCTGCGCTCTACGGCAAAACAGAGGTGGTGCGGTTGCTGCTGGAGGTGAGTGCGGTGGGGACAGGGCTGCACGGGGGAACAAGTGCCCGGGGGTCAGCCATCACCCCCTTCCCCTCGTTCCTCCATCTCCCACGGGTCTGGTGGCAGATGTGGGGTCTGGTCATGACCATGTCCCATCCCGGGTAGGGTGGTGTCGATGTGAACATCAGGAACACCTACAACCAGACGGCGCTGGACATCGTGAACCAGTTCACCACCTCGCACGCCAGCAAGGACATCAAGCAGCTGCTGAGAGGTGAGGTGGGGCCAGTGCATGGCCGGGCGCTGCCTGGCACTGAGAGGGGCTTCTCCCCGCTGGGACCTGCCTGGGGCTTCCAGTGCTCCTCCTGAACAGCCTAAACCAGTCCAGCTGTGAGCATCAGCATCCCAGTCCCGTGTCCCTGCCCTCTGTGTGGGCAACGTCCAGGGATCGAGCCCTTCCTGCAGTATTGATGTTTTCTTCTCCCCTCTCCTCGCTCTTGTTTTTCTCCCTCTGCCTTCCCTGAACCACTCTCTTTCCTTCCTGTGCTCTGGCACCTTCTTTCTTCCCTCTGTCCCTTGTCTTCAGAGGCATCAGGAATCCTGAAGGTCCGAGCTTTGAAGGATTTTTGGAACCTCCACGACCCAACTGCTCTCAATGTCCGGGCAGGAGATGTTATCACGGTGAGGCTGCTCCCTGCTCCCTGTTCCCCTGCCCCGCCATGGCCCCAGGTACCAACCCCATCCCTCTTATCCCCGCTGCAGGTCCTGGAGCAGCATCCAGATGGGCGATGGAAGGGGCATATCCACGATGCTCAGAAAGGCACTGATCGCGTCGGGTACTTCCCCCCCTCCATCGCTGAAGTCATCAGCAAGCGAACAGGTCAGTGGCCGTCCTGGGCATGCTGGGGACGGTCCCCTGTGTGAAACCATCCCGGCCTTCCCAGCACCTTCTGTAGGACAGGTCCCCGCAGCCCTGGCTAGCTAGGGGGAAGAGAAGGACTGGGGTGGGAACGGGGGGTCACGCCATCAGTGGGGTGGTAATTTGGGGGTTGAGGCTCAGATATCTCCCCACCCCGCGCTGCCTCCCGCACGAGCTCTGACCACGCGTGTTTTGTCTTTGAATGCAGGCATGGTTGTCCCCCGTGTGGCACCCACACACCAGCGCCAGGGTCCCCCCGGGGCCCTCCCAGCCCCCCCCGGCGGGCTGCAGCACCTCCCCGACGACTGTCCTCACCAGGCAGCCCCGAGCATCCCAGCGCCCTATGGCCACCTCACCCTAACCCGGACGGCCCCGGGCCCTGACAGCTCAGGTCAGGGGTGCAGCTGGGGAGGGAGAGGGGCTGGGGACCTTCCCCTGTTCCCAGTCCTGCCTGTGCAGGGGGACACAGGGGGAGACTCTCCTTCCACCTCCCGGTGGGGAAACAGCCAGACGAGAGGGAGCAGGCGCAAGGAAAGGGAGTTTAGGGGAGCCCGTAGAGCAGCCCCTTCCCTCCGTGTGTCCTTGGCCAGGCTGCATCCTCATGTCCCCTTCGTGCATCCCTTGCCAGCCCAGGTCACTCTGTCTGTCGTGCACGCTGGGAGGTGGGAGGGACCGACGCATTGTCTGTGGCCGGAGGGATCTTATGGGAGGCTGGTTTTTACTGGCATCACTGTGTTGGCACACGGGTCCCTGCCAGGGACCTCTGTGCCCTGTGTCAGCCCTGATCCCGGGGCGCTGCTGACAGCCTCCCTGCCTGCCCCAAGCAGCAGGAGACAGGAACAGCGTGGGCAGCGAGGGCAGCATCGGCAGCATCCGCAGTGCCGGCAGCGGCCAGAGCACCGAGGGCACCAACGGGCAGAGCACCAGCATCCTCATCGAGAATGCCAGGGTAGGCACCAGTCCCCGCTCACCCCATGCTGCTCCCCCAGGCTTGCCCCGGGCTGGCTTGGGCTGGAGATGGAGCCCCAGTACCATCCCTGTTGCCTCCTGCACCTCCTAGCAAAGGAGGGGCTGCAGGAGCTGAGCATCCTCCACCAAATACTTATATGCTGCCAGGACTCAGCAGGGAAATGCTCCTGGGGGGTCCCCAGTTGCCCCCCATAGCACAGCTGGCCTTTTCGACTGGAGCTGAAGGCTCTGGTTGGTACCACACAGCATCTCCACCATGTCCTGTGCCATCTGAGAGGACAAAAAGGGCCCTGGGCCAAATCCTGCCCAGATCTCTTGCAAAGGGCCAGCCCGTCACTGGGTGAAGCTGTGCACAGCAGCCCAGCGTGGGGATTGGGGGTCCCTCCTCCACTCACTCCTCCTCTCCCCAGCCGCTGCCCTCCGCCGGCGACGACCTCCAGCAACACCTTTTGGGATCGGAGCCACGCAATGGGCAGTTGACCTCCATGGCAGGTGAGGGATGTCACAACTCCATGGGGCCTTGGGGACAGCTCTCTCCCCAGCCATGGGGGCTGCTCGCTGCTCAAGCACCCCTGTGACGGTTCTCCTCTCTCCTTTCTGCCAGGGCCACAGAGCCACCAGACCCCAGGCAGCTGCCCCTCTGGAGACAGGGTCTTCTCCCACCAGTTCTTGCGGCCTGAGCAGCTCCTCGAGGGCAAGGTAACTGGGCCAACTGGGGACCTGGTGTGCTGGGTGAGAGGGCCACATTTGGGTCTCTCAGCCCAGCTCTTGCTGCACTGGGGGCACAGGGGACTGGGTCTTGAGGACACTGGGGACAGGTGGGTCTTGCCCAAAGAGATCCTGTCATCTTGCCTGGAGCAGCCAGGTCCTTCTAGCCCCTGCAGCCCCCATCACAGGCTGCTCTTTGCCCTGTCCTCTCCCCAGGATGCAGAAGCCATTTACAACTGGCTGAGTGAGTTCCAGCTGGAGTCGTACACTGCCAACTTTCTCAGTGCTGGCTATGACGTCCCCACCATCAGCCGCATGACCCCAGAGGTAAGGCAGGTCCTTCCCCACCCCAGCCAGCACCTCCGGAGCTGTCGGCAGTGTGTACCCACTGCCCCGCGCTCCCCATGCCACTGCTGACCACAGCCCCACTCTGCTCGCGTTAGGATCTGACAGCCATCGGTGTGACCAAGCCAGGCCACAGGAAAAAGATCTCCACTGAGATTGGGCAGCTCAGCATCGCCGAGTGGTTGCCCAACTACATCCCGGTGAGTCCCTGGCACCACAGCTATGGCCTGGCACCCTCTTTACCCCAGGTCTTTTCTCAGAGCTGTCTCACCCCAGGACAGGACAGGAGCGGGATCTGTAAGTAAATACTTGCTGCAACGGCCTGCATTAATGCAGTCGGAGGAACCCCAAAAAGCAGTCTCCTGGCCAGGGGCAGGGAGGGGATGGACGAAGGTGCTGCCCGTGCCTTGATGCTCACGGCTGTGTCTCCGTGCTCTTTGCAGGCTGACCTGATGGACTGGCTCAGTGCCATTGGGTTGCCCCAGTACCACAAAAAGCTGGTGAACAACGGCTACGACTCCATCACCATCGTGACAGACCTGACGTGGGAGGATCTGCAAGAGATCGGCATCAACAAGCTGGGTGAGTCCCTGCCACTGTGCTGGGGTGGCCCACGGCAGCCAGGTTTCCCACCCAGGTCCCCACACCCCATTCTCCCTCAGGCTGGAAGGTGCAGGCATGTCCTGAGCACCCGGAAAGGGCAGTTCATGTCTGTGCCTGAGGACTCTCCTTGGCAGGCTGGAGCTGGGCTGAGCCAGGTGGACACCAGCTGTAGTTTGCCTCCTCCCATAGGCAGGGTTTGGATAACCCAGGGGCCTTTGCCCTGGTTGGTGATGCGACCATGACTCTTCCTGGCCAGGAAACAAAGGCCTTGGGGGCCAGAGCCAACCTAATGCCCCTTTTTGGTATCAACCTTCCCGCAGGCCACCAGAAGAAGATCATGTTGGCTGTCAAGAAGCTCAGAGACCTCCGCAAAAGCCTCAACCAAGCAGAAGCAACTCTGGCAAGACGCAAAGTCCCTGGTGCCCTAGACATTGTCACCATCGAGTCGCTGGAGAACGGGGAGTGCCAGTCCCCACACACCCCCAAAATGACAACCTTCCAGGACAGTGAGCTCAGCTACGAGCTCCAGACGGCCATGTCCAACAGCTGCCACGAGACGCTCGGCATCAAGAGCAGCCAGGGGATGTCACGGAGCCAGGAGAGCATCGGGGTGCGGTCCCGAGGCTCGGGGCACTCACAGGACAACGTGCTGTCCCGGCACCTCTCCAGCCCCTCGCAGGAGAGCCTGGGCAGCGGGGAGAGCAGCAGCAGCAGCGGGCAGTCCTGCGCACCGCCCCGCAGCAAGGAGAGCCCGGCCAGCCTGCCGGGACGGCCCAGTCCCGAGCCCTACGGGAAGCTTGTCTCCCCCGAGGGGTTGAACGGCTATGCCAACAGCGGCGGGGGCAGCCCTCTCAAGGAGAGAAACCTGCCTGAAGGCACGGATCAGTACGCCCGGCCGGTGGCTCAGAAAGGTGCCGGGACACCGGCGGTCACCCCCTGTACTCCTCCCCAGACCCCCAGCAAGGCAACAGCCCCGTACGTCTTCATGTACCCACACATTTCCTTGAAATCACCGACAGTCCCTCCCCTCCTGGGAGCAGAGCAGCCCAAGACCCTGGCGCACCCGTACCCCTCTGTCTCCTCCGGACAGAAGAGCAGCCTGCAAACATCGGCCCAAAAAGCCTTCTCCTACCTGCACAGCCAGTGCGGCCCCACGGAGCCGCCTGCCATGCCTCCCACGGCTGGGGCAGCCCCGGGCGCCTGGCAGGCCGGGGAGCAGCACAACGGCAGCGAAGGCTTCAAGTACAAGAAGCGTTCGCACAGCCTGAACCGCTACGCGCTGTCAGATGGGGAGCACGAGGAGGAGGAGGTGGCTCACACCAGCACCCTGAGCTCCTACGCCACCCTGACGCGGCGGCCGGGCCGCAGCCAGATGCCACGGGCCTGTCTGCAGACGGACGCCAAGGTGACCCGCAGCCAGTCCTTCGCCATCCGGGCCAAGCGCAAGGGCCCTCCGCCGCCGCCTCCCAAGCGCCTCAGCTCCGTCTCCAGTGCCCTCGCTGCCGAGGCAGACGGCGAGCAGCCCCCCGACCCCGAGCGGCAGCCCGCAGCCCCCCAGGACGTGGCCGATGCGGGTGCCAGCCCCGGCGACGCTGGCCGCGGCAGGACAGTGAAGAGCCTGGCGGCTGCGCTGGAGGGGATGCCGGGGGCGAGTCCGCCCAAGCCCCTCCTGGCCCCGAAACCGCTGCACGTGGCTCAGGACTGTCTTCCCGGGGCAGATGTGAATGACGAGTCCTACAAAGGCAGTGACGCCAGCAGCACCACGCTTTCTGATATCGGCAGGGACCCCTTTGAGAGCAGCAAGCCACGGAGACGGACTTTCAGTGAGCCCAGCGCTCCCATGACAGAGGTGGCTGCGCAGGGTGGGCGGGAGGACGCCTGCTCAGACACAGAGGAGGAGGCCAAGCCGGGGGTCTCCTCTTCATCCTCCCAGAACAGCTCCAGCGAGTGCATCCCCTTTGCAGAAGAAGGCAACTTAACCATCAAACAGCGGCCAAAGCCCACCGGGCACCCCAAGGCCGACACGGCCACGCTGGACATGGAGCCTGGTTCCCAGCCGGCAGAGCCCCCTTGCTCTGCTGGGAAGGAGCCAGCGGTGCCCGCCGCCGCCAAGGAGCCGCCCGTGCTGGAGTTCAACCTCACCGAGTCAGACACGGTGAAGCGCCGGCCCCGCTGCAGGGAGCGGGAGCCGCTGCAGGCAGTGCTGAAGGCATTCAGCATGGCGGGGCAGGCTGAGGGGGGAGCCAGCCCTGCGCCCCAGTATGCCCAGGCCCAAGCAGTGAGCATCGCGGGTCCTGCCGTGCCGGCACCGGCGCCACGGGCCGGGCTAGCCGGGGATGCCTTTGACGATGACAGCGTGGAGTTCAGGATTGCCGAGATAGAGAAAAGCATCTTGTCACTGGAGAAGGGGATCAAGAAGGCACCGAGCCCCACCAAAGCCCCCAGCCCCGCGGAGCTGCTCGGCACAGCCGTGGTGAGGACGCCCGCTCCAGGTACGTGGGTTTGTGGGGGTGTCTCCAACGTGGCGGTGGGGCCCGAGGCTCCCTCCTGGGTTGTTACGGGAGGCGAGGAGGACGCGTGCCACAAGTCCCCTTCCTTTGCAGATGTCCCCACCAAGCACACCTCCGTGGCGTCCACCAAGCTAGTCTTCTCCGGGCCCAAGACCATCTACCAGCAGGTCCTGCAGCCCTCCCGCCACACTGTTGCTCCCTGGGCGGCCGCCGAGGCGGTGCCAGATGTGATCGGGTCCCCGGCCGGTCCCGGCTCGCTGATGCTGGAGGCGGGCGGCAAGGTGTCGGCGAAGCCTTTGGCAGCTGCCCCGGGGTCCGCCCTGGCCCAGCAGCGGCTGGAGCAGACCAACTCCACCCTGGCCGCTGCGCTGCAGGCGGCCGAGAAGAAGATCACTGTGGAGGAGGCAGAGAGGTGAGGCGGCGCTGGGGGCGAAGGAAATGCTGGGGCTGAGCACCTCGAGGCAGAATTGGGAAGCCCTCAGCGAGGGCTGGTGAAGGGCTGTGCCCGGGCACGTGCCGGCGCCGTACCAGGTCACACGCACTCGAGTCCGGCTGTGTGCTGAGCTCTGGCTGCCACCGGGAGGGTTGGGTCCAGCCTGGCCAACCCTACCCTGTCAGCACCTCAAGCCTTTGGGTGATGTTTCGATTCTCTCCCTTTCCTCCCCAGCCACCCCGGGGCCGTGCACTCGGCCAAGAACATCCTGGAAGACATCAGCAACATGTTCGACGACCTGGCTGACCAGCTGGATGCAATGCTGGACTGAGGCTTGCTCCCTCCTTCCCCTCCCAGCCTCCGGTTGCTCCGCCAGTGCCCCTCGTGACAGGGGGAGAGCAGAATTGGCACCAAGCGGTGCCTCCAGGTCTCTCCAGCCACCTCCCTCCCTGCGCTTTGCGCTGCGGCTGGGAACGCAGCTGCCCCTCCTTGCTCACCCCTGGCTCCGTATCAGTCGTGCCAGTGCGGCCGCTGGCTGGTTTCCGAGGGGGTCAGGCGTTTCCCACCAGACTGGCAGCAGGAGGAGAGCTCAGAGGGGCTGCACATGCGGTCCTGGAGGCCACGGAGAAGCCCTTGCTCCCTTGCACAGAGCCGAGGAGCCTCCACAAGGGACCTTTCTCTTTCCCCGCTGCATTGCTGAGTCCTGCCTCTTATTATTTATCCCCTGCCAACAATGTGTCAAAGGAGAGACCTCCCCGGGCAGCCGCCACCGAGCTGGCTATTTACTGAGCAGATCCCAGCCCTGGCAAGGCCTGACAGCAGCTAAAAGAAGACAGGGCTTGTTGCAATTTGGCAGCTTGTGGAGCGAGAAGGAAACTTTCTGCTTTATTTGTTGCTTTTCCAAACGCGTCAGCGTCAGGCAGCGTGTAATCCAAGCGGATCGAAATCCCTCCGGTGGGACCCACAGACCCCTCAAGATGGGGCTGGCACAGCTCGCGAAGCAGCGGATGCTCCGCCATGGCCCTGCCAGACGTGGAGGTCTACCTGCCTCTTCCCCAGAGTAAGGAGGATGGTGATGGCAGCGCCGAAGGCCTGTGTGTTTGTGCCAGTCCGGCTGGATCGTGCTGCTAAACGGAGGCTGCCCTCTGCCGACACCGTGCCTATGCAAACCGCCACCCCGGTGCTTCCAGGGTGAAGTAGCAGCTTGGTTAGTGCTTTTTTTTCTTCTTTTTTTTTTTTTTTTTTTTTTCCTCCCCTATCCCTTTTTTGGGGAGAAAACGGTCCCTTTTCCCACTCCCCCTCCCTGCGGGGAGCTACTGGCACAAACTCCGCTTTGAGCGTTGTTAAACAGTAGCAGCATTTGGGCCTCCGGGAGATGCTTCCTTGCAGCACTGAAACCCAGCGGGAGAGGTGACCCCGTGCGCACTGGGTGAATTCGGCTCGGCAACAGCTACTGTGCGTACAGGCTGGATGCGGTCACAGCCCCGTGGCTGCAGCAGGGGAACAGCAGCGATAGCTCATTGCATCCAAGCGGTAGGAACGGCTGCATAGCTTGAAGACAGATTTCTCTAGCAGGATCTGTTTAGTAGTGCATGTCTAAATATGTCCAAGAGCCCTGAACTTGGCTTGCGCTCGGCATGCCAAGCAAATGAAAGCATCAGAGCACCAGAAGGGAACCTAAGATTGTACTAAAGTGCCATTTGCTACAAAAATTCCAAACAAAGGGACCCCCCCCCCCCACGTATCCCCCTTTTAAAAAAATCACCAACGCAAAACCAAGTTGGAAAAGGAGAAGGTGGCTGACGAGGCAGTTGCTTCCCAGTCCTTTTGGGAGTTTGTGACTGAATTGGACTGTTTGCAGCCCCTCATCCCCTTGCACGGAAAGGGGAGCAGCCCCTGCGAGCAGAACTTACCTGGACATTCCCAAGGGTCTGTGCTCATGAGTGGCAGTTGTGCCGTGGGCTGGGTGGGCAGGAGGTGTCAGCCTGGTTTCTAGGCTGAGAAGCAAAGACAAAAAAGCTCTGAAAAAAAAATCCCCGTATCGTTGGCTGGGACTTAAGGTCAGTTTGAGGCAGTTAAGACACTTCTCTCCTGGCTAGTTGGTTGCTCTGATTTATATATCACATTGTGTGTACTTAAATGACCATGTCTGACAGGCAAGTGCTACGTCATGGACCCGATTGTTTTTAAATAGCTACAACCAGTGGCACTTTATCAAAAGGTTTGCAGAAACCTTTTAAAACTGATTTTTACTCTCACGAGTCAACCTGGGACAAGCCCGGTTATTTTTTTTCCAATGTCCATAAACTGTAAATGTTTTTTTTAAAAGGCCAATGTATATATTTTAAATGTGATTTATTATATATATTTACTAACCAGAACTGCAAGTCTTGTACTCTAGGGTCAGGGATAAGAGGACACTGGGGTGGAGCTGTCGCTGTCTGAGCCACCTGAGGGCAGCACCACGCTGCTCTCATTGTCAATAAGGGAATTAAACATTTGATTTTGGAGAAGAATGCCTATTTTTTAAGCTCTAGATCTCTATTTTGAAGCTACTGTATGGTGTGTAAGTTATGTACACTGCAACTGGGACTAACTGACCCCAGCTGCACCTGCTCCGTGCAGCAAGACAGTGAGGGGAAAAAATAGCCCATGTAATCACCAGACTGACAACAGATTTTAAACCATCTGCTCTGTTTGTGTTAATCATGTGTTTTGTTTTCCACTAACATCCATTAAGACTAAATTCTATTAAACAGTGGGGCATATTTTACCCTTTTGATAGTTCTGCCTAGTTGTGTCCTTCATGTCAAATTGCACAAGCTTGTCTCCTACTCTGAAGTTCATCCAGGATCAGCTTTATCCTGCCCCTTTAGTGCTTAAGATCTGGGTTTCCTCAGATAATCTCCCCTGGTAAGAGTCCTGCTGTCACTTCCAGCAAGGTTAATGTTCAGTTTGAGTCTTGCCACCATGGCAGCGACGTGTGGTGAGAGTGCTGGGGACCAATACTACCTTCCAGCGCCCCACTGCCCAGATTTGGGCACGTCTGAAGCCTCAGCTACCCCTGCCTGCCAGGCAAAGCACTCCTCCATCCTCCTTGGTGTGATGAGAGTGCGGCCACAGCGACACTGGCTCCTGCTTTGCTCAGAACCAGAAGCCCACGCCTCCTTGTCTCGCCACGCTGCTTTTCTCCAGTGCTCCCAGCACCTGTTCCAGTTCGCCCCTGACCTTTCATCCAGAGGGCTTCAAACCGTGTCACCAGCCATGACCGAAGCAGTGCCTGGGAAGAACCATGTGTGCTGTGCCTGGGATCCAGGAGACCATGAGGTAAGCAGACTGTTACTCTGTAGGCAGAGGCATTCAGAGCTGGACAGATTTGCCCAAAGCTGAGCAGAAAGTGGGGAAAAAGCGCCAGGATCACGGCCCAGGAGCATCAAGCTCTCGAGCTGTGTCTCTAGAACAGCTGAGCCAGGTAACTCAGACCCTATGACATGAGCAGCCACACACATTTTTACCTTCTCGCTTTGCAGGATGCACACTCCCTCCCGCTCTCACTGTGTGTGTTATCCAAGACAATTATTTATTGCCGTTCATACACTGGATGCATGTGGGTCTGGGTTTGGGGTTTTTTTTATACAATTTACAAGTTTTAATACAAATCAAGTATTTTTACATACATCCCAAAAAATTTAATATAAAATATACACCATTTAAAAACATCTCGATGTAGGAAATTTCTTTCTGAAGCCGTGCACCCTGACCCTCGGATAGCTCAGTGGCCGAAGGAAGGATAGCATTGGCGAGACCATCCAAAAGGCTCCGTTCATACACCTCGGCTCCCTCCAAGTCTAGCAGGGGAAGGAGGGTGCAGGAAGATAAACATTTGTGATCACCCAGAGAAGGAAACCTTGGAGGTGCCTCCTCTAGAGGAAGGTGTGGCCAGCAGGAAGCCCCAGTATCTGCTGCCTTTTATCACCTAAAACAGTTAGTGGCATGGCAAGAGCTAAGGTCTGGTGGGGGGAAGGTTGCTCTGCAGAAATAGCAGTGAGCATCTTGGTGCTGCCCCCCACTCCAGCTCAGCTTGGCCACAGAGGAGACCGTATCCCACCTGCTAGCCGACCCTGGCATCAGAAAGCAAAGCTGATTTCTCAGGTGCCAGGGGTAACAGATGTGGAGCTGGCATTTAGTGAATTAAGTGAGACTGAGAAAGATGCAGCTTGTTCTCCCTGAACCAGGCAGCTCTGCAGGCCTGAGAGGAGTGAAGGCAGAGTTCAGCCTAGCTGGCAAAGGTGAGCAGACCCACTCTGCAAGCAGAAGTGGCCTGGTACTGCCACGTTGCAGGAGAGCAGCCTTGCATTTCCCCGGTGAGCTGCTGGCTCCCTATCCCATGCAACCCTGCCAGCAGCATGGAATCTAAACATCCGCTCTCCAGCTGTAGGAATGGGGTCCAGGCCTCTGAACACATCCAGCTGCCCCCTTCTAGCATCCTCTGTCTGTCCCCAAAGCCCAGAGGCTGGCTGTACCCCAACTTTGCCCTCCTGCCGGAACCACAGCAGGGAGAAGGGTATTGCTTAGAGACACGCGGTAGTGTGCATGCTCTCTGGTCATGCTGAAATGTAAGGAAGACAAGGCGGAGCCGCAGGGCAGAGCTTGGGGGTTCCCAGCCAGCTCCCTGCCTGCTAGGGAAGGACCAGCAGCCATTTGTTAGTCTTGGGTACCAAAGGGGAAGTAACAGCTGTATATTGTAGTGTTAATATTGGGAGCAAAACCAGTGCCAGGACTTACCAGCTTTAGTCAGTTTTTAGAACTAGGAAGGGAGTCAACATCTCTGTGAGCTGCACATATTCCAGTAGCCAAGCGTGTGTGCTCCTTGACTGCCAGCCCACAACAGCACCAGTGTTCCCAGTACAGCTGGGGTCTGTTCAGAGCCCAAGAGCATGTGTGCCACATTGGGGCAAATCATGGTTTGCAGCAGCCCTCAGGGGAAGGTTTCCCCCTGCCAAATGAAGAAGAGACCTCCAGAAAAACAGGGAACAGGTGTGAGGGCAGCAGCATGGAGGGGAGAGACTTCCAAACACTATCACAGAAAGACATGATATAGGGGGTTTCCCTGTGCCTTGGAGAGCCAGTACTGGATGCAGCACAATCCCAGGACTGGGAAAGGAGCCGCCCACCAGCTCCGTGTTAGTCACAACAGCAAGATGCAGATATCCTGCCTGATAAGATGTCCCCTTCCCTCCATGGCAGGATAGGCAGGTCTCAGGTTTTATCTCTAGCTATGGTGCTCTCAAGCAGGCATTTTACTGAAGCAGAACAGCAATTCGTATCACAAAAATGAGGATGGTTATAAACCTCTCTGGGGGTTGTTAAAGCAGGTAAGAGCTGGTTCAACAGGGCTGAAGAAAGCTGAGCCATGCTGACTCCCTGCAGGCAGGCAGAGCTGCCCTCCTGACTCCCTCTGCACCAGATCACTAGGGTCAAATGCAGACAGCTATTCTTAAAGTCCTGTCTTACCTCTCTTCTCTTAAAACACTCAACAGCCGGCATATGGCTAGAGCAACAACGCTAGAGGGCAGGCCTGGCACAGCCTGGCCATTGCAGGGGCTTTCCCAGCACCCTGCCAGAGACCCTTCCCAGTGTCCCCTTGGGGATGTGAGCTCTAGTCCTCACCTGGCACCCAGCACTTGGGAGCTGCAAGAGATGGCTCCTTTGCCCCAGGACACAGGGACAGGGAGGTGGGTGAGGGCACGCACAGGCATGCACACACGCATCATCCAGGAGAGCACGCAGAGATGGAAAAACAAAACGGGTTTCAATAGCGATCTCTTGCTTCAGCAGCCCTATGTCTCCCCTGCTGGCCCCAGATTCTCCTGCCAGGTCCAGGAAACCCATCTGCTCACACAGAGGCAAGGAGTCACTTCATTTCAGCATCACCATGATACTAACAAAAACCTCTAGTAATAAATAAATAAAGGAAGAGCATCCTGAATAGCCACCAGAGCTTGTAGGCTCCCTTGGGAGTACCCTAGCAGACTGGGAAGGGGCTGCATACCTGCTAGGGGATCCTGATAGCAGTGCCCTGCCTGGGGCCCCCTGGAAGGTGCTGATGTAGTTTTGCAAGGAGGCTGTCTGGTTTGCATGTGTGAGGGAAAACTCCCTGAGCCTTCAGTGTAGCCACTCTCCCAGTGCAGGATGTGGCTGTGTGGCCTTGGCTCTAGGGGACTTGATCTGGGAGTGTTTAAAATGGCGAATTCATCCCCAGCTTTGTTTCAAACTGCAACTTCTGCCTCTTTTGGTAACGGACCCGAACCCTGGAGAAAGCAGAAGAAAGAAGAGAGTCAGCATGTGGAGGGGTGAAAGGCAAGCAAGGCTGCCCCACTGTGATTCCTGAGCTGCAGCTGCACAGCCCCAAGAAACAGGGAAGCTCTGGCCTGGGCCCTGTGGTACCCTGAGAGAAGAATGGAATCCAGAGAGCAACCCATGGTCTCAGTCCTACCCCATCCAGCCAAATCTCATCTCCAGGGCCACCAGACACAGCAGAGAAAGGTCCAGAAATCCTTCCCAGAAACAGAGACAGCAGCTCTGTCCCCATCAGGGTTCCCCGTAATCCCCGCTGCTTTTCCTCACCAACCCATTTCCTGAATCAATGCTCATTAGCGTTAACTCCCAGCTCCGGCTGCTCCCTGTGCTAGGAAGAACAGCCAGTCACTTTGCCTGCTACTAATTCTTGGCTTCAGCTACTTCCTGTGAAAATGAGTCCCGCAGTCCAGGCACTGTGTGAAGACGTATTTCCTCTGCTGTGATTCAATGCTTCTCTGTCCTCGTGGGACGAGATGGAGAGAACAGCCCTCTCCAATTCCATACTGGTATTTCATAGACCTTGGCTGTCTCCCTCTCATTGGTTTGAGATAAGGAAATTTTGGTCTCCCTTCCTGCTCCCAATCACTGCCACAGCCCTTCCCTGACCCTCTTTCCTCCCCTGCACTTCCTCCCTGAGAGGTGGAACATGAGCTTGCACACAATAGCCAGGTGATTTACACAATGCAATCATCTTTTCCTTTTTATTCCCCACCCTGTTCCCTGTGCATCATTTTTCTGCAGCTCAAGGCCAGGCTGGAGTGAGGCTCCAGTCCTTTCTCCTCATCTTCCCTACTACCCCCATACCTGATTTCATGCAGCTTGACAATTTCATTGATGATAACCACAAGGACCAAGGAAAGAAAACCCAGGAGCCATGAGACCGGGGAGATGGAAACGTGGTTAAAGTTCAATGAAGAATTGAGGTTTTCCCAGAGTTTCAGGTCCAGCACAGTCTGCGCCACTTGCCCCAGCAATCTAAGATTATAAACAGACACAGCAAATCTCAGCAGATCTAACAAGCTTTCCAGGATCTGCAGATCAGGGTTTAGGCCCAGATGTAACACTCCTGAGTTTACAACAGAGACCCTTCACCAATTCAGCAGTGGAGAACAATTGCCATGTACTATCATTTTCCTCAGGACCAGCAAACTGGTGCTGGAGTAGGTCTAGAGCCCTCCTTCCTCCAACATTCTAGGGTGCTTCATCAGGGCCTGGGGATACTCACACAACAGCCACAGTGAGCGTCCACCACCGGTTGGAGAGGGGGCTCTTCTTCCACAACGGCTTGGTGCGATGGACGTGGGTGATGGATATGAACACTATGGGGAGATGGAAGAGGGGGTTATTTAGCACCACACACAGATACAACAATTTACAATATACACCAACAACTGTTACTCCAAAGGGATATGGGGTTTACATCACTGAAACCAACCTTTCATTCAAGGTCTTTTCAGACCAGACTCCCCACAGCAATTCCAAGTCCCCAAATTTGCAGGGAGGGGGGGAGTGCAGTAGTAGTAGTGCACAGGATTACTCACTGTGGGGATGCCAAGGTTGGTTCGCAGCCTGGCATGCTAAAACAGATCAGGCAAAGGACCAGAACTAGAGAGCCGTGGGGGGGTCTTGTCTCTGGGTCACTGCAGGCCTGCACCAGTGGAAAGCTCCAGCCCAGAGAAAGATACTTAGCCAGAGACCCAGAGCTGTCTGTACAGGACGGAGCATTTGCTCAGCGTTTGCTTGGGCTCTTCAAAACAGCACTTCCCACCTGCCAGGCAGAGTATGCCTCAGTGGTCTGAAGGACGTAAAACAGTAATGCACACTACCTCCCTCTAAAGTAGGGCTGCCTCTCAAATCAGGAAGCATTTCTGTTGGCCTGGACACCCTGCACATCTCAACATGCAATGCTCTATCTGACACCAAGGTGCAGCACCACATCACATGGTAGAAAGGGAGCAGAGACCCTTTAAGGTTGTCAGAGAGCAGCTGGACCTACTTTGCTAGGAAATCATGTGCAGGTAATGAGGGTCAGCCAGGAGGTGGTACCCCACCCCTCCAGAGGGTTTACAAAGCCTTCCAGCTCCAGAGTAGTCAAAGCTGCACCAGTGCTGTTTGGGATAAGGAAAGGGGGTGCTTCACAAAATAGCAGCAGTTGTGTAAGGACTTCTGAGGCAGGGAATATTTTGGGGGAGCTGCAGGATGCTGCTAGCTGATTTGCAAGAAGGTAAAGAAGGATGCTGACCTTCTGGTGAGACTGGAAGGGAATCAACGCTTCACCAGCCTGGTAGGAAGCAGAATCAGCTCTGAAGGTGCTGTATTTAATCTGTTAGGGCAATGCTTAGTAAGACAAGGAGCTTTATGCCTGTGCTGAGAGGCCACTGAAGTGTTTGCTTCTGCCAGGGAGTTTGTGCTTTGGCATAAGGGGAAAAGAAAAGAGGCAAAGGATGCGAGTTTTCCCCCAAAGTAGGGAATGGAGGCCTGGGAATAGGGACTTACCTGTGTGTAAAACTATCAGGCCAGCTGTGAGCTTCTGGGCTACAAGAAGAGCATTGGAAAATGTCCCAAACCAGTCAGGAGCACCATCAGCATTGCTGGTAAATGAGAGGACACAGGAAAGAAGTCAACAGTGGGGACTTACTGTCTGACCTGTTCCCACCAGGGCCATGTCCTCCAATAGCTGAGAGAACTAAGTGTAAGCTTGGAGTCAGGCTGTCCTAGTACCAGGAGGCAACAGTGAGTAAAGATGCAATTGTCAAGGCTATAGGGAGAGCACCCAGCCCTCTGTATAGCCATTATAGCTGGATCATGCAAGAGTCTGAAGCTTGTTAGAGGGAAATCAGTTCTACCTGGGAAAAGCAAGAGCAACAGGCCCTGCAGAGTGAGGGGGGTGTGTGTGCCAGGCTCAGTTCCTCACCTGTGCAGCATGATGGAGAAGCAGGCTGTGAGGTTGAGGCTGGTAGTGTTCACTTCTTTGCAGGACTCATGCAGTGTGAACCCAAAGCAGATGAGGCAGGAGCAGATGGTCAGGCTGAATTTCAGCAGGAAGCAGAACAGGAAGTAGTGCTGAGTCTGTGAATAAGGGAGACGCAGAGGATGACATGGGCATGTCACTGGTACAACCTCCTCCACATGAACCATCAGGGAATTGGCAGCTGCAGAAGACAAGCTGTAGTACAGATGAGATGCTGCACTGTGGCTCTGCCCTGTGGGCATGCTGACACTAAGGGATTCCCTTCCTGTCCATGCCAGGCTTTTGGATAACATGGCTCATGCCATGGATCAATTTATTGAGCAAGCAGGGAAGGCACAGGGCCTCAGCTATGCATCAACACTGGGATAAAGTAGAAGAAAAAACCGTGTGAACAATTTTAATCTGATGGGCCACCTACCTTCTTGGGAATGGAAGTCAAGTTTTTTCCTGTTGCCATGGTCATGATGGAGCTGTGGGGAGGCTTGCCCAGGAGCGAGATGCTGGAGAAAGGTAAGTTAGTCTCTCAACAAGTTCAGGTACCAGAACTATTGCTTTTTTGTCTGTGTTTAACATTTGAACCCAAATAACCTCCTCAGACTGCTTGAAGCATTGGCACTTATCTGGCCACTGCCTCAAGCATATGCTGTAAAAGGTGTCATTCATGGCAGGTGCAGACAGGGAGAGAAGTGACCTCCAAATGTGTGATGGGGAAAAACCCACCCATGATACCTTGGCCTCTGCCTGACACCCTAGCCTCTCCATCACACTCCAGCTAGTGCAACAGTATCAGGATTAGAAGATGATTTTCAGCTGGAGGTTCAAGCCACAAGATAATAGCAGCTCTCAGACAGCAGGAAGGGCTAACACAGCAGTACACAAATGCTCCTATCTGTGTTTCCAAGCACCTTGTCAAAGCAGGTGCTTGGAAGAATCCTTGCAGCCTTCTTAGCATGCTGTGGGTGATGCCAGGCATTGGAACAGGCTGCCCAGGGAAGTGGTTGAGTCACCATCCTTGGAGGTATTCAAAAAGCACATAGACAAGGCACTTCAGGACATGGTTTAGTGGGCATGGTTAACTGTTGGACTCAATGATCTTAAAGGTATTTTCCAACCTAAATGATTCTATGATTCTATGTCAGCTTGCTTTTAACATGGGCACAGTGAGGCTGGGGGTCTGGTCTGTGCATCCTGTGGGTGGGAGGCAGGAGATTCCACCCTGTCTGATAGACTCACCTGAGCAGTGGGTAGCAGAAACAGGAGAGCCACACGATGTCCGTGGTACTGAGGATGGGGGGCAGCTGCACCAGGCAGGAGAGGAACTGGACAGGAACAATCCAGAGTGAAGAGCATGAGCAGTGCTAGTCTTGTTACCAAGATGCTACTGTCCTCCCCCAAAACACTGGGATGAGCTGGTAACTAGGCTACCAGTGCACAGCCCCTCCACATGTTCCAGGCTGCTGGGGCAGGTGCTGCAGGTGATGCTTTTCTCCAGGGAAAAAGAGTTTGAAAAGAAACCCCTGTAGGAGGGTCAGGGCAAAGGGGCAATGCAGGCTGAGATCACATAGTCTCTATCTGTAACTTCCCCAAACATGCTGTGTAAACCTGAATGAAGGCCACCTTCCTTTCTTGTAAGGCTGTCCCACTGCAGCCACCCATATCCATGCTAGCACTCCTGTTCTCTGAGCTAAATGCTGTCCCCAGCCAGGCCAGGACTCACCTGAATGACAACCAAGGTCAGCTGGCACTGCAGCAGGAAGAGGAAACACTTGCGGATCCCATATGTTGCATGCCTGGCCTGGAAGGAAGCACAAGCCCTCAGAGCCCTTGCTGTGATGGGAGCAGTTATCGGCCAAGAGCAATTATTGGCAGGCAGGGGCAGAACATGTGGCCTGCGGGGGAAGTGGGAGGGGAGAGGATCTGGACACACTGTAAGCAAAAGGCGAAGGTCTCTTGCCTAGACGTAGAAGTTGTGAAGCAAAGGCTGAATTTAGCCAAGGGTGAGTTTGTTTAAGCCTCCTGGCTTTTCTGCGGTAACACTTTTCCCTAGCACTGCACTGTTGTCTGACTAGGGATCTCTGCAAGTTTATACTTTATCCAGTTGAACAATATTCACGCTTTGTTGCTGCAAGGCACCATTCCCAACCCATCCCCTGCACCTTGGACTGGTAGGGCCAGGCAGGAAGAGTATTTCTGTTGTGCTTCCTGAACAAAGGACAGGAGACACGAGCAAAGCTAATGCTGGCAGCTTACTGTGGGCAACTCAACAAGAATGCTCACAGGAGCTCCTGGCTTTGCTCTTTGTGAGCTGCAGGCAGAGGGGTGAGTACTAGAGAGGGGATATGCCTGGCTTACCTGCTCTATAAGTCTGATGATGCTGGTACTCTCTTCTTGGCGGAAGGACATGGAGCAAGGTAGGCTGTTCAGTTGACCTGAGAGCTGCAGTGGGGTGAGCTCATCAGAGACATGAGTCATGGTGGTGCTGGTGGCATAGCCAAAAGTCTCCCAGGAGCAGCGAGATGGGTAGAGAGGGTCCAGTGCTATACTGCAAGGACAACACAGGAGCATTAGTGAAAGTCCTCATCCCAGAGGAGAAACTATGTTTCACTGCAGTCCAGCTTGTAAAGTAGTGCTGTGCCATGCTACCTCTATCTACCTTGCTGGTAGAGAAGCGCTGAGCTGTGGCACGAATTTAGGATCAATCTCCCTAGACTTTCAGTTATTCCCAGAGATATAATTAACATACTTAGGTTTGTGGCTCAAGGCCAACAAATTGGCTGACCCAGAGGGGCATTTCCACTCTTTCACCCAATGAGAAGCATCTGTAATGCCAGCTGGTGCACAGCAGTTCAGCATGCAAGAGTAACATCTTCCTTTCAAAGATGGAAACATCTCTGTGTGTCAAGGGATCTAGCTAGTCATCCCAATACCACCCAAATCTCCCTTATGGTGACAAACGCAGGTAATAATGGACAGAGCAATTGTGAGTGTCCCCCTGCACAATCCACAGGTCTGGTGTGACCCATGGCTGGTCACTTGCTAAGCTCAAAGCAAAGGCAGCTGGAGGAGTCTGGATTCTGCCCCACCTGATATCACTTTGCAGGAAGAGGCAGCTGTTCCGCAGGTTAGCAGAGCTTCCCAGACAGCAAGTCACCTCCCCATACTCCTGCATGATCTTGATCATCTCACACATGGCTGCAAAGGGACAGGAGGAGAAACTGTGTTATCTCATTATGCACACAAAGATGCAGTGTTTCACACCCTTTCCAGTCTGGATAACAAGCTGATATTCATCAGTCATGTAGAGTGAGATCCAAAGTCAAAGTACACAATTAGATAGTTAATCAATTGCAGTCCGAGTGCCCTGTATACCTGCCTCCTGCAGGAACTGAACTGCAATTCACAGAACTGTGACCCAGAGATCTGCATCTCTAGCACATCTCTTTCAGACCAGAGCTGTAAGTATAGTCTGGGTATATAATACAGATGGCTTCAGCATCAAATGGTCTTGTTAGAAAACAGCAGAAATTAACCTAAATAATTTAAACCTAAAATAAACACACAATTTTAAACTCTGCTCAGCAGCACATCACTACTGTTTCAAGTCTAAAGGAACAGAGGGAATATAACAAACCACTCTGAAAGTAGTGCCACACTTAACCATACTCAGAGCCAGCCCCTGTTCCTGCACTCCCACCACTACCTCTAGTCTTCATCAATTTTTTTTATCGACAGCCTCCTGGGGCCTCTAAATCAAAGTTGCTGTTTGATCTGATTTTCTTTCTGTAGCTCTGTGCACAGTGCTCTGTGTGTATATGAAATTTCTAGAATGTTCCAGGAAAAAAAACCAAACCCACCCTCTGCAGATTCCTGTAAACAACTTATCTAAATGACTGGTGCACCCAGATCTGCAGCACAGCAAGGGGTTAGATGAAGTGGGGAACTCTCACTCCTGTCAAAAAGAGAGAGGAAATCTACTGGACACTGACTGCTTAGGCAAACTGGGCTGTAACTGGTTCTCACTGGCACTCTGTAAACTGTGCCTAGAGGTACCTAAAATGCCAAATCATAATGATGCTTAGCACTTTTACTGTAGAGAGGGCAGGTATTAGCTAGCTGAGCACTCAGCCCCTTTCTTAGATAAAATAGTATCTCTCAGAGAGATAAAGAAATTTCGTCCTTTCTGGTCTCTGCAATCAAAAACTCTGCAAAGCAGCAGAAGGCGTTAACAGCAACTGCCAGAGGAAAATTCTTCTGGGAAGTGATTTCTGAGTTATATAAGGCAGCGAGGGTTGCGAGCAGAGATCAAAGTCTCCGAGCACACTGACAATGCTTATTTATTAAAAGGCAGTAGCATTTTGGATGTTTGCTTTTGTGTCTCTTACGAATGCAAATTGAAAGGAGTGGTTCTTAGCCCAATTCTGTAGCTAGGGAACAGCTGCATTAAAATGAAGTTAACACCTGGTTTTCCAGAGGCAGCAATAGAGGGTCATTAATATCAAAATGCCCTTCTAGATTTCTGGACTGTATCCCCTTCCCTTCACCCATGCCCACATCCAGATGAGCCAGAGCAAATGGATAGGGAAGGTATTCATGGACAGCAACAGGACAGACCCAGGCTCTGTGCCACTTACTCTCTGGGGTGCAGTCTGTGAAGAGGGGCACCAGCAAAGGCACATTGTCTATATTCTGCAGGTGAGGTCTCACCTGGTGGATCCCCCGTGGGAGTTTGGCCTGAAAAAGAGAAAGAAGAGACTAAGCAGGGGAGTGTATATGTGAGGAAGAGGCATTTCAGAGGGAACTGCTGAAATGAGAATTATGATTCTCAGAATTACGCAACTTTAAGAGCAGATACAAACTGATGTCACTGCAGACAAAAGCTGGCTTTCCCAAGCCACTGTAAAAAGCCTTCTCCTGAAGTTCTACACTGACATGCTAAGCTGTCTGTGCTTGCCCTCAGGGTTTGTAAGATCAGCATGATAAACCTGTGCTCAAGGATTTCTAAGGACTTTTTACCTGTGTGGAGAATCTAGTGAGAGACTGTGCTGTCTCCCAGCAACTAGATCTATTTCAATTGCAGCCACATCAACACACGGCAAGGGAAGGACTTTTGCTTTTTAAAACCAGGCCTAATAGATTTTTTTTTTTTTTAAATCTGCATCTATCTCTGATATTCCTGTAACCTCTGCTAAGCATGTCTGAGTTCTTTAAGAGGCATGAAGAGCTTGTCTCGCACTCTGAATACTGGGCAGCACCAGCCATGGCTCACAGCTGGAGGAAAGACAAAGTTTCTTCTGTCTGCATGGAATGTGGGGATGTTCCCACTCCCTGCCCAGCACATGGGAAGGGGACCCAGATGGACTGAGATGCAGCTCCCAAAGCTACCCCATACCTGGTCATCTCCATTCCTAAACTCCAAAGAAAAGACCTGTTCAGCAAAAGTGATTAACTGAGAGAATCCCAAACTTCCCAGGCTTTAGACGCCAAGCTGGATGAGGTGGGAGAAACCAGTCAATCTGCTTCAAAGAGGAATTCCTTCTGGGAGTAATGAGGTGATACAGCTGACCATGACAACAGCACAAGGTATATAGGGAAAGGGGGCCTCACCCTATTACAGTCCTCCAGGAAGCTGGGGATATCACTGTCCGTTGGCTGAAAGCTGATGAGATCCGAGTGCCCTTCCTCTTCCATCAGCAGAAGCCCCTCCACATCATCTCGAGAAACTGGAGCAGAGAGAAGTAGCATAAACAATAAGCACAAACCTGCCTCTGCCACCCCTGTGCCACCCACATGTTATATTCACATGGCACTGCAGAAGCCAGGAAACGTGAGGCCTAATTTTCTAGGTTAGCAACACTTAGATCCCACTCAGTCATCTAAAATGCAGTATTTTTAGATGACTAATCTGCTTGGAGCTAGATATGTGAGCCTAGTCTCAGCTCTTTTGAGACACAAGAGTTTATCTGTTCTGCTCTTTCTTCTTCTAGGGGAAGAAGAGAGTAAAGAAATCCCACCTGAAATCCAGGAAACCTGTGGCATTCAAAGTGGCTTAGGTGCAGTTCTCTCACCTTGGTGTAGGTCATCATGCAGAGAGCCAGCATGGCTAGGGCTAGAGGGAGGGATCTCTGAGCCAGGCACGTCACCATTAGGGGTTAAAGATATGTGGCAGTTCCAGCCAGTCTCAAGACCCATCTTTTCAGCAAACACCTGTAGGTGAGCAGAAAAAAGATTTTAGTGTAGCTGTTCAGGCCAGAGCATTGCAGACCAATGGCATATTGGAGTGTAGGTACCTTCTGGACCCATTAGCTAGCTGAATCAGATTAACCTTAGATTGCACTGGAGCTAAACTCTCCAGTCAGACAACCAGGGGACATGCAAGTTCAGGGAATTTAGCAAAGACAGCTTACCTTGCTTTTGAGCTCATCTTCCAGGGAGAAGTAGACAAAACGAATGCAGGCATTGACCAATCCATCAATGAGGCGGACAATGTCAAGACGGGCCTGATACTGGGATGAGACCATTCCCATGAAGATCTGTCCGCTCAGAGCCTGGATACAGTCTTCCTTCTCCATCACTTCCCCAATCCCTTCTTCAGTCATGCAAACAACATGCAATCACATTGAGACACAAGGGGCCACGTGCATCAGACAAAGTACACATGGTGGGAGAGACCACCAAGATAACCCCCAAGGACACAGTACCCAGATACACAGAAACATGCAGATACACACACATGTATACAGGAGGAAAGATGAAGAGACATCCATTTGTCCCAGCATACCCAATCACAGAATCAGTTTCAGGATATCCCCACACATGTGACCAAGAATACAAGCATGAAACGGTGAACATGGAAAGGAAAAAGACAAAACAGAAGACAGGGATCAGTCACAAGGAACTGGGGCAGAAAGGTAAAGGATGTATGCTGCATAAGGTTCACATGTGCATTTTAAACACATCATACTGTGCTTAAACAACATGGCAAGTCTAGCTGAGGCAGTGGTATCATAGTACAAGGGGCTGATGCAAAGGAACTGAATCATGTTCCCTCCAGTGACATTGCAGACGCTCACAAAGAGCCTGCAAAGGCTCTTTGACAGGGTTCCTTCACCACCACCAGATCAGCCTGTGGTGAATGGGAGCTGGACACAGCATGAGGAACAAAATAATAAAACACTTCACACAGTTGCAAAGCTTGCCACAGGTAGGACTGAAAAGTGTTTTGAAAACACTCAGTCATAACTGCACCCCAGCTGTTGGACACCCCATTATTCACATTTTACAGAATGGAAGACCAAGGTGGAAAGAGGTTAAGAATGGTTTTCCAAAAGAGCCTCCTGGAGTTATATAATGGTATGTGCTTACTTCTCACTTTCCATTTCTATTCTGGAGAAGATGTACAATTCATCTAGTGGGAATCAGTTCCTTCAGCACAGCAACAAAATCCATCAAGGGAGAATAGTTGTATACCATCATATATTTAATTCCTTTGAAAAACCCAACATATGTGATTTCCATAAAATTAGACAAATAGCAAACCAAGTATCGAAATACCCAGAAGTCTTGATTCTTAGTTGCCTGCTTTAAGCAACAGACTGCGTACAAGTAGAAGAATTTCTCTGCAAGCTTCAAATAACTTAACTAGAAACATACCTACCAGCTGCTACATCATTACTTCCTCTGGAAATGCATCTACTTCAGAAACTCTTAGTTCTCAATTTCCATCTGCTACTCTGAATAATAATGTCCTTACAGCTCTAGACTGATCAGAAAGCAAGCACCTGGCCCAGCAGCAGACCTTATTATAGACAGCACGGAAGACACATACCATCTGAGCTCCAGCTATTCCTCCGGCTGCTCTGTTTGATGGGGGTTGTCCCAGGGAGATCACAGCATGTGAAGATAGCACTCTGCCCAGGGACCTGCACCAGTTCTATGCACTTGCCATTGAGCTGGGAGGACAAGGCACAATGCATTGGCTTGTATGCAAAGGCAGAACAGTATCCTGAGAGGCAGGCTCGCTGGTAGAAATCTAACACCTTCTTCCTATGTGGAAGAGACAAAAAACAGACAAAGTTAGCAGAAATGTGATGCATTTCTGACAACGTACACCATAGTTCAATGTAGAAATCACCAGTTGGGTATTTGGAAAAATGTATTCCATGAGGATTGGTCAGAGACTCTGAAAAAGCCTTTCCTTACTGTTTCTGCATTCTCTAAGCTGCAGGCACTACAGGGCAACAAAAACATATATTCCAACAGGGGAAGTGGTGAACATTTCTGTTAGCTCATCAGACAGATTGATGAGTATGAACACAGTACTCTTTGAATACACTTATTAATATAATATGCTCTATATGGCTGCCAGATGACTCCAAGGAAGTTCACTGCATGACAGCAGAAGCTTAACTCATCAGACAGAATTTATCTGTAGGGAGAAAAACACCAAGGAAGGAACTGACAACTCTGACAATAGTATCTATGGCAGAGATAGTTACAGTAACAGATTTTTCTCCTATCCCCTTTCAGAGTTTGGGTCCCAGGAGCTGTACGTGAAGTCTCCGTATTCAGTCACTGGAATAGTGTAAAGTTCCTTCTCTATGTTGAACTCATAAAGGTAACAAATTAGACTATACATGGGATTTTTCAATGGCTTCTAAGATTATAAATATTCTAAAAAGGACCAGTGGGAGTTTTCTTACACCTGAGGATAACCAGATTTAGAAGAACAATGTGCTGCTAGTCAATGAAACTAAACATTACTGGTCTGTGATGCATTGTGGTGGACTCGTCTGAAGCTGTCAACAGCAGGCAGAATTGATCATTTTGCATTTCATGTAAGACAAGCCATTTGTCTTGAACAACAAAAAAACCTCTCTGCCACCAGCATATGACCCGATTATAATTCACGGTCCTGCTACATAGCACAGTCAGAGTCCATTTATAAGAGGCTAGTATGTTAACAGGTAAAGTAAGAAATGGCTTAGTCTTACAGTCCAACAGATTGCTGTCTGATCTCTTACATTGCTATAATTATAACAATTAATTATAAGCAGAGACACCTCATGTTCATAACCTACTTGAAGCTTCTGTTAAATAGCTTAACAAGCATCAGTAAAGGGTATTTTAACCAAGAGTGACCAGGTTCCTTCTGCGATTTATCTGCGGGTCCTGAATGCACCAAATGACAAAGCTGCCCACCTGTCAGAGCCAGAGAGGGGGTAGATATCGGTACCATCCCAAAAGTCTGTGCAGGCCTCAAGGATGATGTCAGCTGTCCCATGAGAAAACATCTGCTCAGTGCCTGAAGTGTAGGAGAACAATGAGTCAGCATCACACAAACAGGCTCCCAGGAAAGGGATATCATACCAACCGCTCCCTTATTTGTTAAAAGCGAGTGTTCCTGCAAACTGCCTTGACGCACTCCAGATATCCCCTTTCCTCTATTGAAAGTCTTCAGTCTCTGTCAAGAAATTATTCAAGACTGGATGATATATATTCAGCTGCTATTTGTCTAACTGTGAGTAGAAACAAGGCTGTGATAAAATGTGAGCCACGTAGTCAGCTCCTATTCTCCCCTTACACTGTGTGACAATTCTGTTCCTACAAAAGGTGGGATAATATCTTGCTCCTGTATCCAACAGAGCAGAAGACATTCCTGTGTTCCTCTTCTCAAGAGAGCACAAGCACCAGTGATGAGCCTGCAGGGATCAAAGTCTGCCTACACTGGAAAGTGCATTCGATTTTAGGCCAGGCGTGCATCTAAAGGGTAAGAGCTATTCTTTAATACCTTCCATTCAAGTAGAAGATAATTTAACAGTGTGACCCATTAGATAACAGCCTGTCTCACAAAGGGTCCTGAAAATGTGTTAAATCAGGATGGGTCAAAAGTTCAGCATAACAGACTCTAAAAAAGTAACTCATGTTGTGATCAGGGAAGGACTGAAAATCAATGGATGCCAGAGCTTGTCCTGTTTTTTTTCTTCCACTACTTTATTCTTTAATACAAACTTAAAATATTTTATTCCCTCTTGTAGACAGAGGTGTTAAAAAGTGTTTCTCAAAGGTATGTGATATCAGTTGTCTGATGCAGCTCCGAGGCACAGGACACAAGTTAAAAGATGCAAGGCTGCCTCCCCCTCCACACTTCCTGCTCCCTTTCATTTGCACGGACACATTAACATTGCATGCACGTAGACTTCTCTGTCTAGGTTCCCTCCTCCAGCTGCTCTGTGACTTTGCCCCCAACAGCTTCAAAGCTGATCTAATGAAAAAAACATCACCGCCAAGAAAAATGAGCCCAAAGGCTTCTTGCTGGCATTGTTGCTGACTGCAAATGCTCATACTAGCTGGTGAAATCAAGAGCCAAGAATATCCACTTGCACAAACCAGGCAGGGACCTTCAGGAACACCGGAGGATTTTCCAAAACATAGCAGCTCTCTGCTTTCTGCTATAAATAGTCACCACACGCCAAGTTTATCAGCATAACAAACCTCCAAGACGAATAGGAGCTCTGTGTGAAAGGAGCCTGTCTCAGGGACACAAAGGAGTACTTGTGCAGAGCTCTGGTTAATTTTATTGTATAAACACCCAATCCTTCCCACCTTGCTCCTACAGTCAGATAGTCCTTGCTAGGAAAGAGGGAACAAGAAATGTTTATTGATTCATGCAAAACCTATGCCCTGGACACAGAGCAAGAGCTTGCAGATGACCACAGGCACAGACATACCTACGTTCATGCCTGACAGCAATAGCAATCCATTTCCCATTCAGTATCGTCTGCATTCCACCCAACAGTCCTTCTAAGGGGTAAATGACAGTGACAGCACACACTATAAAGTGGAAGTTCATTCAGCTGTCATTGCCAGTAAAGTAAGTTCAGCCTCTTCCCTTCCTAAATCATGAACTTGAAGGCCAGGATTTCTCTGGCACAAGGCAGAAAACTAATGAATAGGACAGGGAGTATGACTAGCCATTCACGACTGCTGGGACTTGTTAGGAAGAACCAAGCTGCTACAGCTGAGCCAGTGAGAGCAAAAGGAATCGAAGAGTGTAGCTATAACAAAGGAAGACAGAGACAGTATCAAGCCATTTTACTCCACTGAAGATGCCAGTAAGCCCTTCATTTCCATGTGGTTACTATGGATTTGGGATTGAACACTGCCAGATGGTGAGACACATATTTCAATGGAATAGCAAGGGAACATACAGATAAACTACGTCCTATTTCTGCTACAGCTGTAGAATTATGTATCTCCCTTTGACTTCAGCATGTCATGGGAGTGGGTGGATTCAAAGATTTATTCACAAATAATGTATCAAGAGAGGTTAGTTATGATCATCTGATCTGACTCTGCTACATAACCGAGCCAATTTATCCCCATTAACCCAATATTACCTGCATAATCCATTATTTCTGGTTGTACACTTTTTAGAAAGTTTCAAGGGACAAGACTATCACGTGAGAGGTGTTCCAATGGTTAACTAACCCCACTGGCAAAATTCCTCTTAGAATTTACTCTAGACAGCATAATCCAGTTCACACACATATTCGTCTGAGCTCCAGCCTCTAAACTAAACCGTTTAAAAATGAGGATAAGGAGTTGAAATGAGGCAACATTAAAGGTTTTTCCCTACACTAAGAATCTCAGCACCAGAAAAATTCTTGCTTACAAAGGCAAGATAGCAGTAATCGGGACAAATGAAAAAGCTCCTCCCCAGATTAAGATACAAATCTAAGAAGAATTGGGCAAGAGAAGACCATTTACCTGGTAAATCTCTGGCCAGCATAATAATCATATTTCAGATTCAATATTGAACATATGTCAACTCCAGAGAGCCAAGTTCAGTCGATTTATTATGAAGAGACTAAGAGCTCTGTCAGGCAAGCTGTTAAATCTTGCTGAGGTGCTTTAAGACCTCACGGTGCCCAGCTGTACGTCCTTTCCATCCTAGCCCACTCCTATTAGAATAGGAAGGAGTAGGAGTGGGAAATTCAGCATGGCTTCAGGTGTTGTATTCATCGTCACCATGAGTTTGCAGGGGATTTCTGTGATTTCTTATTAGTACACAATATAGAAATAGAGTATGCAATATAATACACTAGACAACTCATGAAGATAATGATTTATAATTTGGGTTACCAGAAGGATTAACATCACTAGCTAAAACCCTGAGTAATATTCAACCCTGTGCACTATCAGTTTCACTACCATAATGAAGTCTATTCAAAACCCACTAGAACTCCCACCTTGCTCTGCACTGCCATTTGGTCCCAGAAAACAGGTTTACTATGTGCTATCTAAGATAATTTTAAAAAATTATTTATGATCCTGGAGTGAGCCAGAGCTGGGAAGAATTCCTCCCCTCAGTACACCATAGCACTGATCACTAAAGTTTGTTGAGCTTATCTGTACCGGCCATAGGCAGAGCAAGGCTATCACCCCATAGGGACTCCAGACTGTCCCAGTCTGACATTTTCTAGGCTCTGCAGAAAAGGTCTTCCCATACCAAGTGGATGGCCAAAGAAAGGGGCAGCCTTACTGGTAGTGGTGTCCTTCACGAAAAGGTTAATCATGTGGCTCAGGGGTGGTCTCCTCTTGGTAATAGATGAAAGCTTCCCCAGGATTGTTTCTTTAACCATCTCATCACTTGGCAAGCGGTACAAGGCCAAATAGTTTTCCTGCTTGAAAAGATCTTTAGCACCTGGTGTGAAACCTGAAACATGAACACAAGGAGGAGAAAAATTAGACTCTAACCAAAGCAAAAGAAAGGTCCTCTCTCCTGCTTCTGTGCCATCCACTTTGCCTGCACTCATTCTGACATCTCCCCAGCAATAGGTAGGTGAGCTGTGCATCTACACCAAGATGGCTCAAGATCTATGATGAAAAACATTCAGAAAGACTAGATGTTATTAGTAATTACAGCTTTCATGCTTCTGGTTCACTGAAGACAGCAACTGTGACACTGAAGATCAGGCACAGAATTGAGTTCAAGAGCTTCCAGATTTTAATCCTAGTGTTACCTCTAACCTCTTATCTCCCCTAGGCCTTGGTTTTCCCATCTATAAAATGAGCTGAGGTACCTCACATAATTTATACCCAAACTCCTGGTAAAGCATTACTGTAAAGACAGGGCAGCTATCTGTCCATTAGCAGGTATTCTTTGTCTCCTGATGAGATTGGCAGACTCGAACCAGAAGAATACCAAGCCAAGCCAGGGCTGGCTGGAAATATCCTTGATGACATTTGTTCCTTTGATAATGTCTACAATGTCAGAACTTGCCAAAAGCAATCTCTTTAATAGACTGTTTTGGCAACCAAACAATAACAGTCAGGTCTGTAATGTCACCTTCTCAGCAACCAGGACTGGGGAAATATTTTTCTTGTGCTCTCTAAGGATTAAGTGTCTACTGACAGCCCTGATTTCTCTGTGTCTGCTCATCCAATTTCTCCTTACCTATTAGCCTGGCAAGCTCACAGAGGCCCCAGGGCACATGGACAGGCAGCACAGCATTGTGAGTTTCTTGGAGGGCAATGTTGCAGAGGTGGTCAGAGAAGCGGCACAGACGCTCTGTCACACTTGCATTGCAGAGATTGAGCAGCACATTCAGGCCCAGAGGCTTGAGAGAATTCAAGTGCATATGCCAGTTGGAGTCATCAAACTGGATGCAGGAGGGGTTCTGCTGGTCTTGGGACAGGCTAAGCATCTCAAGGTGGTAGTCACACACAAAGTCTTCAGCCTCACAAGCCAACACCTCACTGTCACCAACAACCTGGTCCAACAGACAGGAAAATTCTAGTTGGTTACAATGAATATAGCTTGAGCCTAGAATCCCGCAGGGAATTCCCAATTAAATTCCCCAAAGGGAAGACTCTATGAGTTTAAGTCTGTCTTATAGCTCCACAAAAGACTACTTGTGTGCCCCTTCACTATGCCTTACCTGAGTATGTTCCTCCTCTCCACCCTCTGTGTCCTTGCTAAAACTCACATTGGACCCAGAGGGATGCTTGCTTCTGCTGTTTGGCTTTCGGTGGGCATGGGCATCGGGAGCCTTTGGAGGGTCACTAGACCAGTTGTTTCTCTCTTGCTCATTGGTCATGTGGATTGTGTCTGCCAGGGGGCCAGAGAGCAAAGCATCTCTTTCATGGGGCTGCAAGAGACCAACAAAATGAACAGTGGTGATTCAGTGGTTGAATATGAGCCACTACTGACTCACCTGCTGCTTTAGGACTCCTGTAGAAGAGGATTTCATCCTCGCTGCTTCTTCATCTTTTAAGCAAAGAATTATGGCACAGGACTTCTCTACAGGCAAAGGGCCCCCCTCTATAATATCATGTTGTGCATGTCAGTCAAACTATGATTAGAGCCAACATACTACATTATGGATTACATATCACTCACCTCATCTTCCATCTCAGGGTGGCAGAAGGACCGTGTAGAGAGCTCATCAGTCAGATCTTCATGGCTATCATGAGGTGGTTCCACCTTCCCACTGAAGAACAGAACAGTCTCTGGGCTGGGGTTTGGCCAGGAAAGAATCCCCTGCTTGTCTACACAGCAGAGCACCTAGAACATCCCACAACACCCCCAAGAAAGCAAAATCTCAGTGAAAACATGTCTCAGTGTTCATGCGTAGTTGTAAATATCACAAGTTTAATAAACACATGGGAGGATAGACAAGTCTCTCCTTTGCCAACCTTCTGTCTTAAGAAACTGCACCTGATAACCCTCCAAGAAATCGGAGAATTCCTTGCTCTAGCAGGATTGATGGGTTGTTTAACACCATTTTTATCTCAGGATATTGCAAAACTAGGGATGAAGACCATGGGAAGGAAGCAACTACTCAACCTGTTTCACCAGCTATTACCTTATCAAGACCCAAACCAGCTGGCTCTTGAACAGGAGTCAAGAGGGTTATGGGACCAGAACCAGAGCTGGAAAATACAGACATCCTGTTAGATGCCACGGAGTACGTCTAACCATTGTTTTAGTTTGTATATGTCCTGCTTAGACAAGACAAAAGAGTTATAAACTCTTCTACAAAGACAGGTGCCTGAAGGGTTTCTAATTCCAGCACAGTGAACTGATTGCCAACAGTCTATGCTCAGGAAAGGACGACATAAACAATGCAAATGAAGCATCCACACAGGGCTCCTCCTTCTGACAACCCAGCAATACTCACAGTGACAGATCCCAGACTATGGAGCAAGCTGGAAGTGAAGCTCAGAGTTGGGGATTTGCCTTTTAAAACACAGAGGAAGTGGCTCCAGATACAGCGTATCATTTCCTGCCGAGGGAAGCAGAGGACATCAGCCAATTAAAGACTCATTCAGTGAAAGATGAGGGGACAGAAGGAAAAAAGGGAGTATGACATTACCTGCTTTCAGGTTCAACACAGTGATACACTTTAAGATAAACAGTGGTCTCCGTGGGAACCTGTTAACTGATACATTGCTGATTTTCTCAATGGAAAGGCATTTATTCCCCCTTCCAGAGGATGCTAACAGACAGTCTGATTGTTGAAATGAGAATTCATTGAAACTACCTTTGTCTACCCAAAAACACAGGAAGGGTTTTTGAAGTGATTTCATTTGGGGTGAATCAGTTGTTACCTCTTAGTATTTTTTCCTAAAGTAACTCTCATCCCCTTAGATTATAGAGTTTGAGGCCTTAAGCTTATGATCACTGTGCTGCGAATCGGGTAAATGGTGAGGTGATTTGCCCAAGGTTACTTACTGAGGCAGTGCCAATGTTGGAAATAAAGCCAAGGTGCCCTAACTACTCCACCATTACAAATGAATTGTAATCAACATGGTAATGAACTGAAAGAAGGGGATATTTTGCACAATTAAAATGTAAAGTTGGCACCCTTCATCTTCCACATGAAAACATTTCAGAGTGAGTCTGGATGGCAGAAATCAATCCAAGCACCAGACCTGTATGTTTTTGTCTGTGCACTCCTAAAGCCAGCAAAACCAGGTTTGCATTACAGTGTTATTTTACTGCTTTTTAGCTGTCGTTCCAGAATGCTGTCACTGCAGAGCTTCCCCCAAAGCTCCTTAAATCAAGTTTCTTAGATCCTAAGGGTTAGTACAGCCATAAGCTCAAATGCAAAACAATCATGAGCTATCGCCAGGAAGAAAAAAGCTCTTATTTAAACCAGTTTCTCATAAGCAAAAATGTTACATAGGTACAAAAGGAAAGAAGTAGATCTTTTCAATGAGGAAGGTCAGGTCAAATCACTCCCACACCTGAAAAACATTTCAGCTAAATGATGAACTGGCACAGAAAGGCAACAAAATATTCAGCAAAGGAAGCGTGTGTGTGTGTCCATCCATGTGCATTCCTCTGTGTGGCTGGGAGCAAGGAAATACAAATTGATTCTTATAATATCTAGGGATTTTTAACCACTCCTAGAGTTCATCTGCCTCCTTATGGAAAGGGGAATCTTAATGCCAGATTAGACAGAAAAGTGTCTTTCCTCTACCCACCTGTTTAATCTGGATGATGCAATTTATAGAGTGGCCAGATGCAGTTTGCCCCCAGAAAAAGGTCTTCTGAATGTTTATTTGCTCCAGCTTTGGAAGCACTAGTAATGTGCTTAAGCTTGTTAAGGAGCCTATGAAACAGGATCAGACTTTTTAAAAGCCTGAACTTCCCATGGTCCCCTCTTCACGTTTGGTCTTGGTGCTGACTGCCATCCCCTCTGTTCTTTAGTTTTGGCTTGAAGAAGGAGGTTTTTCTCGTACAAGCAAAATACTTCCCTTCTTTCTGACACACACCATAAAAAATTTATTTTACTCCTGGAACAGGGGAACTTGAAAGAGGTACTTTCTTCAGGACAGAAAAAGTTGATTTCAAACTATTTGCAATATTCAGAAAAGCACAACCTTACTCAGTATCAAGGTCACCTCAATCTCTGGCCAGCAGAGCAGGATTTACATGGGAAGGTGTGGGGGGAAAGACATGCAATCTGCATGCATAGCAAATTAAAGCAGCAAATGGGTGACAATAGACAACTGACACAAGTAAAAAGGGTCTAGGAACAAGCTGGAGATCAGAGAGGAAGGGAAAGAGTATCATGAAGTTCTGCAGTGAAGATGGAAGAAAACAATGTATAATAATAGTACCTGAGAAGATACCATCTCTGTGTAGCTGCTGAGAGTGTCCTCTGAAAACTTAGCAAGCTGCAGCAAGAGAAGAGACCAGTTACTATAATCGTGTTCAGAAATGTGCCATGAGGAACATCCTTCCCTAAATACTGTGCCTTCAGAGAGAAGAAAGCAGGACTCCTGCTCTGTGGGAATCACTATACCAAGGCAGACCAATAATTCATCAAAGCAGTTAAGTCTTTAATGGACTATGTCTTTATTTGCTTGTGAAGCACAGTCAAAGTGCTTGGTGCTGTACATCACAGAAGAACACACAGTCATTACCTAAATGTCTACAGAGAAAATAATAGCAATTAGACCCAGAGGAGGCTCTTTCTGGATGGTTATTTTTAGACAGAAAGAACCAGGATTGACTGATCTGGTTTTAAGCTATATGGGTCAGTTAAAAGAAGGGAGCTAGAAGACTGGTTGTAAAAGCAGGTGCCTGGAAGACAATGGACGCAGAGGAATGAGGTGATATGAATGGGATGTGGATAGGAAATGAAAAGAAATTATAGCAGAGCACTACCATGGGGCTCTTGGAATTACACTGAGAAATTTACTAACTCAAAATTTGTGCATCCAGCACAAAGGAATTCCACAGTAGATGTGATTTTGAAAAACAGTTTAAGTATATTCACAAGCATAAGTGAATACAGCAATTCCATTTGTATGCAAGTAAAACGACATCCCAAATAATAATGCATATATCTGGCACTTTAAAAAGGATCAGTTTAACAAAGCTGAAAAAAAGCGAAGACAAATTTGTCAGAAGTAATTTAAAGTGAGAATTATAAAGGATAATGAGGAACTATTTAACAATATTTTATTAAAATTTTAAAAAGCAACAATCCCATAGTAAAAATAAAAAAGTCCAGTTTTGAGTGGAAGTGAAAATAGAAGTAAAAATTAACATAAAAATAATAAAAAGTATACCAGTAGGTAATTAAAATCAGTCCACTGCTTGTTTAAGACAGTGAAATTGCAAATGATATTGCAGGCAAGGCAGATGTGTTAAAATAAATATTGCTATTCCTTATTCAGTGATATAATCATACCATATGATAACTATGAAATATTTTCCATTCTAACACTAGCTTCTGAAAGTAAATATGTTTAAATTAGCAAGTCTGGACAACTTTCTGACTGTTACTGCTGATTTTGCACAAGGCTTGAAGCATGGACTAAGTCCCAGTGCAATGGAAGAAAGCTAATGTGGTGTCAATGCCTAAAAAGGGTAAGGAGAACAAACCAAGTTACCACAGGACCCCAGGCAGACTTTGATTTCAGGCAGAATAAGAGAGCAGCTAATATGAGACTCAATTAAAAGAAAAGAAATGGAATAATACAACCAGTGCCAAACACAAGTATATGAGTAACCAATCTCATCAAACTATTGTGATACCTTTTTTGACAAAATTACAAATTTGACTGATAAAAGTAACGCTTTTGACTTAGACCACTTGGTACTTTGACTTGATACAAAAAGTTTTACTGGTTTTATAACAAATACTAGAGTAATACCAGAGAAATAGGGCTCATATTAAATCTATTAGAAACAGACTATCTCCAAATGTAACAGAAACTGAGAAATTATTTACAATAGGATGTGTTACTAGCTCAAGCAAGGACAAATCTGGGTATTTTGTTAATAGGCTGAAAGAAAACTAAAAAACACATTACTGATAGAGACTGTAAACTACACAAAGTTTGGAGCAGGGTCCAATAATGAAGATAACAGACCACTGTTACAGAACAATACGGATTGCTTGGTGAATAAACAAAAACATGCATACCAACAGGCGCAAAAGTAAGGTTGCATACCTAGGAGCAAAAATGAAGGTTGGACTTACAGGATGAGGACTCTGTCTTAGAAAGCAGTAACTCTGTAGATTATCAGCTAAACAAAGTCTGGCTATTTAAAGCAGTAGCTACAAGATCTAAAATGATCCTTTGTTGCACTAACAAGGGAACACAGAGTATAAAGTCCAAATTATTCTGAAATTTAGCATAAACACAAATGTTACTGGAATATTTTGTGGGTTTTAGAGATTCATAATTCTACAGTGATCCTGAAGCACTGGAGAAAGCTAAGAGGAAAGCCAAGAGAAAGATTAGTGGGTTGGAAAATATACTTATAGTGACTCAAGGTGCTTAAACTGTTTAATTAACCAGAGAGATGATAAAAGGGAATGTGAGTAGCTACAACAGACCAGAAATTTCATTGGTGTGCTCTTAAATCTAGGAGACAGAAGATGTAAATGTTCCAAGGGCTGGAAATCAGATACTACAAAAAATCCCACTGACATAGAATGCCCATTTTTAGCAGTGAAGGTAAATAATTACTGAAATGACCTATCAAAGGCAGTAAAAACGTTTTCAAACCAACATCAAATTCCTTTCTAAAAG